>NW_022639476.1:1366559-1376883 GCF_010583005.1 Odontomachus brunneus
TATATATATATATATATATATATATATATATATATATATATATATATATATATATATATATATATATCTCGAGATGCGCACCGCAGCAATTGATTCATGTGAGAGGATTTTAGTTCGTAATATACCACTGCGGTTGAACTAGTGAGAGAAACGTGTACCTTCGTCTCCGAGATACAACTGGCATTTTCTCTTAATATACTCGTCGCCGAAACTATGCAAATTCTGTGTCTATGTAAATTTTTTCTCCCTATTACGTTTCAACCCTCGTCATGTGAACGCCGTCGCGGGTCCATTCGAATTGTTCCTGCCGTCAAAGTGTCGATCGTTGCCTGTTTTGTATGCCATAGATGTTCGTAACATATTTCGTAACCATCCTACGACTGGAAAAAAATCCTATGTGCGCATTGCTCCAAAAAAAGAATATATGTTCTTTTATCAATTGTCTTTTTCTCTTGATTTTCACGTATTTTCTTAACATCTTCCTTTGAAATAAGAAAGATCCGCAAGTGTAGTAAGATCGAGATTCAAGTTAAAAACAAAAAACACGCAGAAACGAAGTTCTGTTACATGAATCCGAATGAACTCATTATCCGAGTTTAAAAAACGTCCCGTTGCTTGTTTTAGCTTTATCTTTATCTGTGGCGTCTTTCAGAAAATCGTAATTTTTTACACTAGCATATCGGACAGAGTTAATATTTTAGTATATTCAGTAGCTACTTCAATTTTAAAATTAATAATATCCTCGCTATTGGACATTTATAAAATTTATAAAAAATATAGAAGATATAAAAGATATAGAAGAAATTTATAAAATTTATAAAAAATATAGAAGACATAATAGATATAGAAGAAATTTATAAAATTTATAAAAGATTTCGCCGGTTTCACCTGCTTTAACTTTATTTCCAATCATGAACTTCTGAGAAATTGAAATTAATTTTCCACATCTATATCGAGCAAGATTGTCACCATTTTTATTTTAGAGTCAAAGAGACGCGCATAAATATATCTACTTGTGCCGGTACCATTTCCGTGTACTCGCCGTGATTTATACGGCCTGACAAAGCGCGACGTTAACTACTGCCCGAAGGGACGCGGACTTTACTACTGTCTGAGCCGGAGCGCGGAGTTTCACTACTGAGAGACGAAGCGGCTGGAATTATTACAAGCTAATCAAGTGCAGATTCACTCCCGTATCACACCGGTTCATACCACACTGACTGACCGCACGATCGCGTATTCATAACTTATTAGACGATTCACTCGAAAGACCGGTCTCACTAACAAAGTTCCCAACCCCGGCAAAGTCAGCCTTATCGTTTATCCAATCGATTAAACACTCAGAATTCCGTCAAACGAGAATGCCCACCCTCGAAATTAAGCGAAGCTAACAATGTTCCATCATTCATTATTGAAGGTTCGTAAAGATTAATCTTTGAAACGACTCCTTGACGCTTTCAATCGCTCGCTCTTTTAACAGTTTACCGACACCTCGATCTTTTCACGACTAATCGTTCCGGGACATCTCGTGGGACGAAGGGAGCTGTGTGAAATTGCGAGTCTATTCGTAAATTGAACGCGCAGCTTGACAAAACCAGAGAGGGTGAAACAATTCTCCATCATATTCATTACTTTATTCTCATAAGGATCAATCTTCGAAACCGCCCCGCTGATATTTTCAATCGCTCGCAATTTACCGACGATTGTTTCGGAACATCTCGTACGCCGCGAAGGGAGTTTCTCGCGCGAGGGCTTACATCCACTCGTGAAAGTGACACTTACCTTGATGCTGACGGAAGCCGGGGGTGGCAGCTGACGGAAACGCAGAAGAACGTTTGCGTGGCTTGGCGGTGGTGTGTCGTCCAGCGACGGTGGATACGATTCTGCGAAGGCGAAGCGTCTGCCGCCCGTTTATATAAGCCCGCGCTCGACTTTGCGACTCTCGCCCCATGCACAGTCCCCACCCCCGCGTCATCAATTCCCACCCTGGCCGCGGAGCGCCGCTGAGGCATTCTCGTCCAATCAAACGTACCCATGTACCTCGGTCACGATGTACCTGCTGCTCTATTCCCGCGGCCACCCACGACTGCGATATCTCATCGCACGTCGAACTCGAAATCTCGCGCGAGAGTCGTCCGACAAGCCGCCGCCGCCACTGGGATTTCTGCCTGTAGAGGTGTATTCCACAGGTGCTTGGCTCTGACACTCGCGGGGTGTCACCACCTTGATAGATTATCGGTGCTGGCTGACTGTTCAGCTGATTCGATCGTCGAGTAAGCGTCTATGGGTCGCAAAATGAACCCCATTTGTGTAAGGCGACCGATATTTTTTTCGCGCGTCACTTTCGCACTCATGCGAAGCTATTGTGTCGAGTGATAAATAATATCTGAGATAAAAATGACGGATACTTATTTGTTCCTCAACTCTCGCGCGGGAAAGTTCGGGTAGATTTCGCGAAAGGCATTTTGCATGGAGTTTCAAACAACTCTCTAAATTTCTTGAAGTTTTACTCAAAAAACGGGGTGATCACCGAGTCATTGAAATTCGAATGATTTCTCACTCAAACAGAGTTAATTCTTCACTCCAGATCTTTGAGTGAATATTTCCATTCGAAATCGAAGAGCTAGTCTGATGTGTTCCATCATCAATACATCATAAATATATCCACTTTAATTGAAACCTTCACTCTGTGGAGTTAGAATTCACTCCAAACTTGAGTGAAACGTTCACTTTTGCGACTTCGAGTGGCAAAAGTGAACAAGGGACTCGGACCTGGGTCTTTCGCTTGCCGGGCGACTGCTCTAAACCACTGAGCTCCACGCTCACGACACTTTCCTCTCCCTAGATAACGTTCAGAGATGCCGTTCGGAAGCAGCATACTTTCACTATCATTCCGAGTGAAGACGGAACCGAACGGTGCCGCTTCCGAACGGCATCTCTGAACGTTATCTAGGGAGAGGAAAGTGTCGTGAGCGTGGAGCATCAGATAGCTCAGTGGCTTAGTCGCCCGGCAAGCGAAAGACCCAGGTCCGAGTCCCTTGTTCACTTTTGCCACTCGAAGTTGCAAAAGTGAACGTTTCACACAAGTTTGGAGTGCATTTTAACTCCACAGAGTGAAGGTTTTAATCAATTAAAGTGGATATATTTCTGATGTATTGATGATGGAACACATCAGACTAGCTCTTCGATTTCGAATGGAAATATTCACTCAAAGACCTGGAGTGAAGAATTAACTCACTGTGTGAGTGAGAAATCATTCGAATTTCAGTGACTCGGTGATCACCCCGTTTTTTGAGTGAAACTTCAAGAAATTTAGAGAGTTGTTTGAAACTCCATGCAAAATGCCTTTCGCGAAATCTACCCGAACTTTCCCGCGCGAGAAGAATGGCAATATTCTTCACTCGTTTCGAGTGAGATTCCACCCACTAAGAAATTTAGAGAAAAAATACATAACAAATATATAACACTCACCTGCAGTACTGCCCATACTAGCTCGATAACTCTGCGGCCCAGGTATTTTTAAGGGAAACAAATTTAAAGAAAGGGAGAAAAAAAATTGTTCATAAATCCGGTACGACGCGTACACTCGTTTTCTGTGAGGACAGCGGAAACAACGGTACGTGACAACAGCGAGAATTTAATCTGTTCTATTATTCACATCTGTCGCCAGAACCGAGTTGTTACTCGATATTTCTTTGATCTGGATACTTCCTCCTATGGCGATCCAATTTTTATATGGAATGCGCTCGGTGCCGAGTTCGCTTTGTCAACCGTCGGCTGCGGCTACCTTTCACGCGCAACGCAATCCAAAATAAACCAGTGCACGGTGAATAAAGGCTCGTGCTTTTATTTCCAGCGAGGAGTCAACCCACGATTTCGAATTTTAATCGATATCTCTAAATATCTTCCTCTAAGCTATATTAATCCTGGTACTTTAGAAAGGGGATACGAATAGAAACACACAAACCACGATCCCAATACGGCTGATCGCGATTGTTTTCACACGTCTCAGCCGACATCATTCGATTCCGAAATACGTCAGTCTGAGTTACGCACCATAATTCGCCGTAGTAGCGTCCTCCGGTCGATATAATCGAGGGTATCGAGTCGCGTTAACGCGACTTGCATTAACCCTCGACGGAGTCATTTCGGATCATTTGACAACGCCACACAGTTGCGTAGCGAAATGATAATAGAATTAAGCGAGTCACTAGACAAACGTTTTACGAGGAAGCGACGGGAGCGGGACGGGAGGCGGGAGAGGAAGAGGAGTGATGGGAGGAGCGCGAAAACGGGCTGAGAGAAAATATCGAGTCACTTCGGTCGTTAGTCACGTTCGAGCCATCAATTTTCAACATAAAGCTTGAACTGATGCCGCGGATACAAGAATTCCGGTCGAAAACGAGACTTACCAATCTCTCAAGTCAAACGCGCTTTATACATTTCAATTCGCGATGTAACCGATGTAATTGTTCGTGTAATGAACAATTTGTAAGGAAGATAGCGCGTCGAATAGGCTTAGCTCGTTTTGTGACTTTAACGATTATGTACACAGGAAAATATCATCCCACTGCTAAGAAAAGCGACTTTTACTTTCCTTCTTAGTTTTCCTTAGTCTCCCTTTAATTTTCCTTCTCAGTTTACCTTCCATCTTTCAGATTATCTTCGACAAAGAAAGCTTTCTTAATAATAGTCATAAGATATACTCATCGCAATTTGAGAAAAGCTTATTATCATACGCTTAAAAAATTATTCTCTTTTACAAATAGTCTTCTCTTTTATTAAAAAGTTTTATTGGAGAAAAATTAGTAGTAAGTAAATCGAGTTTTAATTTGATATTTTTAGTGGAAATACTAAAACTTACTAAGATTCAGAGTGTATTTTAAATAAATTTCATGCTTATGATAAACTTATGATCGATTTGCGGATATATAGACTTATGAAATACTTGTAACACATACTTAAACACATTTTTCTGTGTGTGCACATATATCTTTCATTTATGTCTTCAAGATTAATTGATATCCTTATTGTTATACTATCTTTCTTTTTCAGTCGGTCGATAAAATAAACATAACTTACGAGATATAAATTCTTCTTAAATTTTGTGCTCTACAAATTTATTACGAATTTTTCTTGTTTTTTTTATCATAGTTCTTGACATATTATCCTATAGTCGAAAATCGTTGGTTTTCCAAGTCGTACATTTTAGCTTTTATAAAAAGATCAATGTATCGCTCGTGTCGAACAATTCGCGATACTGATTGTTGTCACTGGAAGTAGAATTCGCGGAGAATCAACGTAAACATGTACGATCGGTTTCGCGCCACCAAGAACGCATCAAGAAGGTGCATTCAATTTGTATTCAGTTTGTCGCGAGTACTGTTTATTCCCGTCTGAAAGGTGGCCGGGTCATGTTGCTATTCTTGCACTGTAAATACGCTGACAAGCATAGGCAATATCCTTCAGATAAAATCTTCGTCGTAGAAGTTCGCGAACCTTTCTTTTGGGACAAAGGGCTTCGCAATCTTATCGATCTCGAAGAAACATACGCTCTTATTATTATTATTTCTGGATGATAAAGGAACACCAATATACGAGTATAAATACATCCGGTTATTTATACCACTTAAATTTGCGTACTGTCTTAAAGTGAATCAGTGAATAGTCACTGATATCAGTTATAATTATAACATTGAGCAGATTCAGTGCTATTCTTATAACTACAAATTAGTATATATTCATTGCTTTCAATGATGTTTCACTGATTCACTTTAAGAGAGTACAGCAATGCAATCGTTACGTCTAATCGTGGCGCCTTTTCAATTTTTAACGTTGCTTTTATTGTGTCATCAAATTCAAATTTGCACGAATCTTACAAATGTGCACATTCCATATGAAAACGGGATTTGTTCCCTTCTGAAAGATGGCCGGTTTATTGGCGGCTGCGAGAACAAAGCTCTTTCGTGAGCATACATATGCTCGCCTCACATTCGAGACAAAAACGGCATACACGTGCGTCACCGTCAATCATCGCGTGCACTATTACGTGCCGCAGCGCGCGTCCTATTAAATTCCTCCTTCGAAACCTTGTCTATTCCCTTCAAACATATTTCCTAAAGTTTACAATAGCTCGATTCCAAATCACTGACTCAGGCGCATATCTTTTAAACACAAATACTCGGTATATTTGAACTAATACACTGAGGAAAAGACACTTGGAAATTTATTTGTATGATACAAAATTTATTTCTGTGATATAAAATATATTTCTAAGAAATAAAATTTGTTTCTGTGAAATAAATTTTTGTTCTACAAATAAATTTTCAAGTATTTTTTTCTCAGTGCAGTAGGACTATAGAAGATATAAAACTTTTAGATATAAAAGAATCTAGTTCTCGCAATTATTTCTTGAGAATTACATATTATTATATCATTCCGATGTAACGTAGTGAGCTTGTACCATCATCCGGTTCAGTCGTCAGTCGTAGGATTAACATCGCTTTTAGAGCCCTGCGAATCAATCAGGCTCGATTCATTACAAAACATAACCCGGCCTATTCTATATGCACTTTGATAAAATAAGATCAGATCTTTCGAACAATAAATTGATCAGACCCGAGTCTGACTTTACCAAAGTGAATACAGATCAGGCTTGTACTTGACAATTAATCAGATAGCGTATTATTAGACCTTGCATTGTAAGGCTCTGATCACCCTGAGCGTGAGAGATTCCGAATAAATTGTTCTCCACAAAGTATCGCGTGTTGTTTTACCAATATTCGGTCCTAAAATCTCTATTACTCATAGGACTGCTTTAATCAGCGCTCGTAACAATACGCGACGACAAAGGGGGAGAGAGGAGGAGGCTGAGGAACAATTATATTTCTCGACGTTGTTCTCATCCTTCAGCACATTCCTTCATCTAATATTTTTTTCCCGTCGTTCTCGCGCGATCTGTCTTATCTCGACGGGCATCCTCGAACCCGGACGACACACCCTCTGCTCTTTCCTTTTCCCTTCACCACATCAGGAATTGCGTTATTACCGTTTATCGCACCGGCGCCCCTTTCCCGGCGCGCCGCCTTATGCCATTGTCGCCATGCAAATTGTGTAATAGCCCATTTTAATAATGCCCGCAAAACGCAAAGCAGCGTTGGCGAGCACTTGAAACAAATAGCCATCGCGCGGGCGTAACGGGATATAAGCGGGTAGATGAAATACCAGTCCGATGCATCTGATGTATGGGAAACGCGTGTGATCACGCGGTGAGTCACAGCTCGCTGATCTTTTCTCACCGATGCCGTCGTCTCTCTCTCCCTCTCCCTCTCTAGCACGATACAACACTACGCGCCAGAAATTCGAAAAACGGATAAATCAAGAGGAAGAGAGTCGATCGGACGGGATAATCGGATAAATGAGCTTCTCCCTGAGTAACATAATTAATTGGTCATTGGATACCAACTAATATTGGATCAAGCCACAAATAACCCCCGACGAAGAGATAGCGAATATTTATTCTTCCCCCGAATATTCATGGAGAAATACTCGCGAAGCATGAACAAGCAACGCATTAGTTGCAAGTATAAATTATTGTTCACCACAGCGATTAGATATTAGAGCAGTCGTATTTTACACGTACGCGAGGAGAAATAGATAAAAAAATAGAGAAAGTGATTCCTGACTTGAGACTGATATACGCTGATCTCGCTGCGTGTCGCTCTTTCTTCGCAACATCGAGGGTTACTGTCGTCTACCTATAATTATCCGGAATATATCAAAGTGCGACCGCGAAGTCGCAATATTCGCGATAGTCGTGGAGCAATATTTATACATACAATAGGGCTTCCCGTTAATTGGTTGTGTAAGATGTACTGTCGATTTATAATATAGATGAATAACACGCGATGTCTGCGCATATCCGCTGCAGCGAAGCGGTTAGTTGCAGCCAAGCTTCTTATTGACCGCAACTCTGTGTCTTTCGTCTGTGCGCTAATATTATGATATAATTATGACATAATGTTATTACTACGAAACGTCTGTCACATGAAAATAATGATTTTATATAAATAATTAATTAACGGCAGTTATCCAAATATTATCCGCGTCTTTTCTCCCTCCCGACTCTCGTGCCTTTCAAACGTCAACGTGAGTTCTAAACGACCGCGCTTTCCTCAAGTAACTTTGCAAGTTAATATGCCGCAGTTAATATGTATTAACTTTGATATAAACAGTAACTCTATCTCTCTCCGGATCCTTACCTTTGAGACAGCCATGGATGGAAAGTTATTACTTGTAACGCTGTTACAAGTTACTTTATTGTCATTAACAACTTGATAATGTCATCATTTTCCGCGTTAGTACTGATAACGGTAACAGTAACAAATTATTTATTTCTAGTGAATAATGGATAACTGTGATGATTACTTTTGAAAGACAACTTGTCCAATCTTGATAATAACACATAGAGAGAATATTTTTCTTTTCTTTTTCACACAAAATCTTCCTAATTTTGCTACGTTTCTAAAAGTGCAATAATAGAGACTGTCAATAAAATTGCAATTGCTAGTTGTTTATTTTGTAAAATGCGTACGTTACATCGCCACAATCCGCATTGAGTGTACAACCGGTTTTTGGAAATTTATTTTTTATTTTATGAGAAATTTTGAAAAAAGTTTCGCGCGATTAAATGTTAACCACATATAACATTTTAGGTCTTTCTCTCTCTATCTCGCTCAAGGTGCTTGAAATCGAGATTCAAAATGCAGGATACATCGATTTGCGCGAAACCGGGTGGTCTGTGGTCGTCGGGGTGTTAACAGAATCCGCTCGTGCAAATTCGTTTAATCAGCGGAACGAGCGGCCGCGCTTCTCTATCTGCGGCATCGATCGATTTATCGGTCATTAGTTTATCGCTCTCGTCAATGTACCGACGAAATGGTGTATATTTACGATATTCCGTTCTTGCATTCGTTTTGCGCGCATGACGCTACAGCATCAAAAAATCATCAGCTCCCGCAATTTCTCACTAGCGGCGGGACATGAAAAATGAAAAACGGGACTGGAACAATGAGCGAACACGTGTCATCCCACATAACATCATAATATCGCACCAACATGAAATTTCTATCACTGATTTTTATTAATGAAAGTAAGGCTTTGCTACAAAATCTGTGGCAAGTAAATTTATTATACGTCGAATATTGTGTGTTTATTATGTGTCGAATCATCCAACTTTCCGCGTTTACGGCGATGTAATTAACTCCCTCCATGCGATTTGTGTGACATTGTCCGTTCTCGCAAAATCCATCAATGTGATGGAAATAGTCGCTACTACTAACTGATCTAATCAGCGAGATTTTACCGATTGCAGTGCTAGACTTATTGACTGAATCATCAGTTTTAACATAGCATTTCAGTGAATAACATACCAATTGTACTTTAGGGAGTATATACAAATTGAATTGCGGTAAACGTGGCAGACGAACGTTTCGCGTATGCACGTCGTTTATTAATTAACGATCGTTTCGCTTCCGAAATTTGGAGCTACCTAAACCCGGCGCACACATCGATTATCACACATACATATTCGATTATTGAAACGTCAGTTCAGTTTTCGAACGATCGGAGGTAATCGACGCGCGTTAATTGATCGCATCGACGAAAGACTGAGATTCGATTCCGCGCAACGAGCGAGATCCTTAAACGGGAAATTTTTCTCTTTTCCTTTTCTGTCCTCCTCGCTCGCACGTTCTCGTGCTTTCTCCCAGAATAAATAGTTTCAGCGGCGCTCGACGCCACCGAGAGAGCAAACACCAGCGAGAAATGCGTGCGCTGGCGACCGTAATGGAACGCATTACTCTGCGGCTCGCCGAATGTAACATAAGTAATACGCGCTGCCTGAGACAGTTCATAATCGCGAAATGGGAAAACGCGATCCGCTAACCGCGCCCGCGTTCGCAAACGACTCCACGCGGGGCCGGCAAATATATCGCCGGCGATCTGTGACGCACAAGAACGAAAATTTCAATTCCTTCAATCTCGCGAACCGCCGGCTATTATCGGTGATTACATTGGTAAAATAAAACTGCAATTTGCCTTTCAGTGTATGACGTGAGCGCGCGCGTACATGCAGCGATGCAATTGCGGTTTTGCGTGCAAGTCACACGGCTCGATGAGCATTCCGTATAGATTTATTCGCTCGAGGGGCAGAACGAGAGAGCTTGTCGAACGACGCGCATATTGTGGTGTGTAATATCGCGCCTCGGTTATTTTTGCGCTCTCTCTCTCTCTCTCTCTCTCTCTCTCTCTCTCTCTCTCTCTC
>NW_022639476.1:1378264-1394101 GCF_010583005.1 Odontomachus brunneus
TCTCTCTCTCTCTCTCTCTCTCTCTCTCTCTCTCTCTCTCTCTCTCTCTCTCTTTCTCTGGGCAAAGCGAGGGTTATCATTCGAGAGTCGTTTTGCGGCAAAAACTTTAGTCACAGCAAATTTTTAGTTAGGGCAACAGATACATTTTCAACAAACCATGATTGGCTGCACTAGCAAAATTCTTTTTCCGTGTACGTAGCGTCGATCTGTTAGCATTGCAAATCTAAATTTCAATATTCGCTAATATTCGCCTTTAATATTCGCTAATGTCTCGTGCAAGGAGAAAAAGAGAAACAGCAAGGCTCGCGCGACATTTCGCGAGATACCCTTTCGCCATCAGCGATTTTCAGCCGTTCGTTGTCCCGACTGGGACCGCGGAAAATATCCGCGGAGACTCCCAGCCAATTCCAGCTAAACGAGACAAATTCCGCAAGACGATAAAATTGCTGACGGATTGCGGATCTGCAATTCCGACTGCAATTCCCAGCTGACGTTTCAGCGTGGCGTAATAGAGCCGTTAAAATCTAATCCTAACGGAAACGCGCAAATGTTTGCGTTGCTGATCTTCACTGATTTCCGTGCGTCGTAATGTGCGCGGGTGTATCGCGAAAATTTAGGTCAGACGCGCGAGCGCGTATTCACCATGGAACTCAACTTTCATCGAACTCGCGCTCATTCGAGAAGAAAATGGAATATCCATCGCTTACTTCGCGTTTATTACTTTCTTGCGCGAATTTCCTTGCTCTGCCCACTCGTCGCGGTCGAGCTAGATAAGAGGAAACCGAAGCTAAATCACTTTGGCCGCGAACGATGAAATCTATCGGCCGAGTCTTAAAGTGGACCGAATCCTTCTGAAGTGTCGAGAAGTGGATGAGTGCATCCGCGCTTCTCGGACGTAGTTACCGTACAGGATCTTACGTGTCCGCGCTTACGCTCCGGATGTATTAAATCTCGTTGATAATTTCTCCGGGATAAAAGTCTGCCGCGGATTAATTTAAGCACTTTATTCATCAGGTATGTATTCTCAGGATATCCAAGGGGCGTATTTTCAGTGGCTTGTCAAGCAAGCTATTCATAAATTCACTGTTTGTCGAACAAAATCTTACATATTCAGTGAATAATATCTGAATAATAAATATTAAGCATAGAACAACAATTTTCTAGCTTACAATTATCAATCATTATATAAAAGCAATGTACTTTTTACGAGCTCATAATAAACTTATTTATGTTGCTTTTTCTATAACGATGCAGATCGTATGAAACTTCGACTATGAATAAATTACACCGCGATCAATTTTTTATATAATTTTAAGCATTTTTCTTTAATTGAATAAACTCTTTAAGGGATAAGCTTTTTATTCTCTGTTTACACTCGAGGAATTTAATTCGATGAAACCATTTAATCTCCCGTCTTAAATCACTCGTTCGAAAGGAGCCGTAAAACGGATCACGTGACCAACAGCAATTTCGTTTAGAGTGAACCCACGCATTTTTCATAAATTGCATTCGATTCGCATTCCATGGGAGGAATGGAAACCTTCCTCTTTCTCTCTTTCTCTTTTTCTCTCTCTTCGTTCTTTTTCGTCTTTCCCGGTTTCGCCTTCAAACTTTATTTGATAGCGGGATTTGCAGAACCGCCGCTGTACACGATTGTCTGCGCGTCATAGCCGGCTATAAATGATCTTGTTTCAAGACGATTGCAATTTAAAGTTTAATGCCTAGATAATATTTCTCGAAGTCATTTTACGTCGTCGAGCTTGTAAGACGAGTGTAAAAGTTTTTCTGCTTTAGATTTCTTTCTATCTTTTACTTATCTATCTTAGATTGCTGTGCTAACATGATTATGCATATAGCTATCCATTTTGCAAGACAATGCAACGTGTATATAAGTTATTTGGATTTAAGTGTCCAGGTACTCGTGTATACAGGTAGATTAGCTCAAACTAAACAAAAAAGTCCTTTATAATTTTGCGAATAATACATAGATTTTTTATCATTACGTTTGTCTTTCCAAAGTAGACGATTTGAAAGATTAAACAAACGAATCGTGTAAAGTTTATGTAGTTAAGAGAGAGAGAAAGAGTAGACAGATCAAGAATATAATTTATTTATTTATTTATTTTTGTTATTTTGAATGTTCTTAAAATAAGAATCAAACTTGTGACTTTTATTCAGTTAATCGAATGAATAACAGCAAGAATATAAAAATTTTATAATTTTTTCGCCGACTTACGATAAAAAAGATTCCCTTTGCACGTATTATCATACAAGGATGGATTTTGAGTTTCGCTGCATTTCTCGACGCGAGTCCATGAAACTAACTTACAGATTTTTCCTTACCTTAGGACTTTGAAAAATTTTGCACCACAGTATCAATTCATAGTATCAAGTACATAGTATTTAAAAAAGTCAAAATAACAAGAAGAAAATTATCGATTTTTCGAGTTTTATCGAGTTTTTCATATTCTAGATACCATTTTCCAGTTTCCACGTATCTAGTGGGATTATCGCTGGATAAGAAACAATGCACGAGTTATCCTCCGTCGATTACCTTGAAGAAAAGTCACGTTGTTCCTTGCAAAAATATAGTTGACTTACGAATGTATTGCATTGTGAAGAACGCATCAACTAATTTCATTAACTAATAATACAGTTTTCATTAACTTTTTCATCTCATCTCGTCAATATGCTCTTATAAAATAACGCGCACACTATGAAGGTACCAACGATGGCTAACAGATGGCTGAGCGTGTTCGATTTTCACGTCTGTCGTTTAGCCTTCGTCGTAGCATCGACTATATCGCACGTGATAATCAATTTCTCGATAAAGAACAAACAGATTTCGACATTGTCAAGTACTCCGTCCTTAAAGACTTAGAGACTTTGGATGAAAAATGTTACAAAATAATTTCGAGTGTTTACGATCGCAATATCCGCTTAAACGCAGCCACGAACGCATAATGTCGATATTTTCCTCTATCAGCGAGCCTCGACGGTCGAGAACGTTCCTACCGATATCAGCCGGGCATGAAACCACGAGGGCCCAGGAGGCGAAATAATCGATGGCGGATTCGTGCCGCGACTTCCGCAGGTAATTTAAAGGTCTGGGTGGTGCGACGTGGTGCCACGGTGTGCCGTTTCGCACAATGCACCGGATGTGAAAATTCACGAAATGCGGTGCATACCGTGTCACGGTGGGTAGCGACACGCTACGTCTGTTATTTTGTGGCGGTGTTGCTGCTTTCTCCCGCCATATATTTCTCTTTCCCGCTATGCTTCCTCCTTCGGCCGCGTCTCCATTGGCCTCATCGCCGAAATGATATACATCCCGTGCGGATAAAGCCGTGCGCGCGCGAATATGTTGACCTTACGTTTCGCCCGAACCAAGCTAAGACAGGATGTCCCGTCGCTTGATGTGCCGTCATTTCGGGATCCCGTTTCTCGGGTAATTTCCAAAATGCTACTCTCGCGAATATCAACGCAATTCCGGAACAATTGTCGTGGAATTACGTGACGTACTCTCGAGAATATCAAACTCGCCATCGAGAGCTCTAAAAGTTTCGACATTTAGTTAATTTTATTTATTCATATTTATTTAATTCTATATTAAAAGAGATGTGTTTTTTCATATATTTTTTCGCCCATTCATTGATATTTATTTAAATTTATCTTATTATTTCTATCCTACACATTCATATCATATTTTAATTTCCACGTTTCGTTTATTATTATTTTATTAATTACTTGTATTTTTTAATATCGCGCTAAGTTAGCGTTTCTCGTTTTCTGTCTTCTTTCTCCTCCTTTTTCTATGAATTTCTACGACACGAATACACTTGACTTAACTACGATCGAAAATTGGACGCGCGCTCGCGGAGCGTTAAACTCCCGGGCCGAATCAATCGTGGTTATTGTTACTCCTGAATGTCAAGTGGTAGAAAGGTAATACGAAGTAAGTACAATGAGCAGCGCAGTTAAGGGGGCCCGATGTAGTTGCACCACGCGACCAGGACGACGACCCACGCGCGTCTTACGCCACGTGCATGCGGAATGGACGCGCGAGAGAGGGCCTCCTTAATAAATATTAGTCCTGCGTATAGGCTAAGGGCCCGAGCGAAACTGTCATTAGTATGCTACGTACGGATTTAATGTACGAACACGGAACCTCGCGAGCTCCACGCGACTGCCGTCGATCGTTCTTCCTTTAAACTGCTCACGTCCCTCTCGCTTTATCGCCCCCGCGTCCCTTCGAATCGGCCACCATGGTGCGATCCAGCTTGTCCTCCTTATCTACTCCTTCGCCGTTGATCGAGGAGTGCTTCGATAAACCGGCAGCTCTCCTCGCATGTAGAGAGAGAGAGAGAGAAGGAAAGAAAAAGAGGAAGATGTAGAAAGGGACAAGCCAGCTATTTTAATTAGTTATATAACAGTCTTGTGTACAGCCTGTTCCAAAGTCTTAACCCCTCAATTCCTTTTACTCAAACTATTACTGTTAACTCTCACAGCAGATACAAATGAAAATTAGATATATTTTGTATTCTGTTTTTCAAAATTCGTCAAAAGAAATAGCAATAAAGGAAAATCATATCTGGGAAGAATCGCGGTCATTTTAAATCGCCACTGAAAAGATTTAGGATTTGATGTTGTGCAAAATTTTACATCTCTTTTTTGCTCAACTCCTCGCAACACTTAATTATTTATTTCTCTATTTAGCTCTTTGTGTGCTCGCGCTATAATCGTTGCTGTTGTCATTATGACGCGATTTAGATGCATAGTCGACACAAAATTTCAATAAATAATTCTCGTCGTCGTCTTTCAATCGAGTCGCCAGAATTCGACGATCCACGGCTCCAAGGATGCGCGGAACACGCGCGCCTGCATGCGTCTTCTTCTCCCTTCCTGGCTCTTGAAGGTCTCCGAGTACCCGTAGCACGGATCGCGTTTCTCCGCGCGGTCAAGAGACGCGGTCCCGATAGTCCTCGCTGCGGGTACCCGGATCACTCGTCATCTCGCTCGCCCGGCTTTGTTTTTGCGCGGGATTTCGAAGGATTTTCTCGTGCGGCTCTTCTTCGGGCACACCGGAGAGCATCGCGTGTACCTACAGATACGCTACGAACAGATAAAAATGCGTCATGAGATGTTCTATTTATATCTATGATATCATTCAAATATTATATTATCATGATATTATCTAATTCTCGATACTCTTTCTACACTGAGAGAAAAAAATAGTTGGAACTATAATCTCACTATATTTTATAGTTCATTTTGGCCTCAAACATATATTTATAGTTCATCTCAACATGAAGATATAGTAGAATGAATACAGATTTATAGTCACCATCTTATTACTCTATATATATGGTAAAGCACCTTTTGATATATAGTTACATGTACCTATATTTGCCAAATATTCCAATTGTATTGACTATACAAAATAGTTAATTTCTCTTATCATTCAATATTTGCTACCTTACTATATTTTTTATTACAAATAATTATAATTCTTGGTAAAAATTTTACACGGGTCAGTTATACTATGCTTATATTGTAAATATTACAAATATTATGGTAACATTTACTATAAAAATTATATTCCTAACTATAATCTTTTTACTATGCCAATATAGTTCCAAATATCATACATTTTTCTCTCAGTGTACGTATACACGTATATAGGTCAAAACAATGGCGATTCAAGCGACTAGAATTTGAGTGAATCATTTCTTACTCATATAGATCAGCATATTCTGAAGTCGGATCTTATATTTGACGTCATCTTAAGTTCATCTTCAGATATCGATACGAATCGTTTCACTGACTGCAGAAAACTTGAAGATAAATGACGCGAGCTCAAATATAAAGATCCGGTTGAGAATATGGTTGAAAATATCGTAAGACGAATTTTTTGTACTCAATCCTCAAATGAAATTTCACACGGAATTGAAAAATGAATATTTGGCGCACTCTCCACCGTCACAAAAGACAAATGCACTCTTGTGATTCCGCGTTGTTCTCACTGACGCTTCAAGTGAATGAATTTTCACTCGTTTGGTTCCGCGAAATTTAAAGAGCAAGTAACGTCATTCGCCGAAAAGAAGAATGCTTAGAAACTTCTTTGTGGAGTGTAAAATTTATTTCTGCGAAATGAAGCTTATTTCTGTGAATAAACTTCATATCCCACGGAGAAGTTTTCAAGTATTTTTTTCTCAGTAGGAGCTTAAATATCATTGAGACAGCTCCTTCTTTTTTCCTTCGTATTTGTCCTTTGTTTTCAAGAAAGAGAAAGAGAGAGAGAGAGAGAGAGAAAGCGAGCGAGTTGTAAAAGCCAGCTCTCATTCCCTATAGAATCACCCTGAACAGTATAACGTTTCACCTTGGACTGTTCCGCACTCATCGCGCTCCTCACGTGACGGCAACGATGCGACGCGGGCGTTAGGAGGGCGATATCTCGAAATTAGTCAGCCCGTGCACTCGCGAGAACCTTATCCTCGCTTCTCGTCATGTTGCACGCGTACGGCGAGTGAGTATGAACGCGTGATCGCCAGCCGGTTGCTTCGCCGACTCGCGTATATCGCGCGAACCTCGTATGCGTCGGCATGAGTCACTCGGGAGTGAGTCAGTGAAGGCTCGTATGCGAAACAAATCAAAATGCATATCTATGCGGCCGAACCCCCGGACATCTTAGACCTAGTTCGCGGAATTAGCCGGTTTAATTTGTACCGATAGCGTTCGATCGAGACATTATATTCACATACGCGCGAGCGCAAACGTCGCGCACGACGGGTAGAGAGCATTCTTTAGTTCGAGTCGCTTAGACCGACATTCATAGTCATAAATAATTTACAGTCTTTGATCGAAAGCACCATTCACTGCAGATCTGGATATTTACGGACTATCTGGATCAGAATTTATTATGTTTCTCGTTTGAAATAAATGAGATAAATTAACGTGTTCTTAAACATGTGTTTTCATTAAACTCATTAAAGTCATTAGTTACAAATAACTAATCATAAACATAATCAGTAATATTTGAGATCGCGCAATTGACGACTAATCAGAGATTCATAGAGCTATTATCATTTGTTATGACCATGAATGTCGAATTTATTGCTGAATATTAAAGAATTCCCAACGTTTCAGAATCGTTCTTAAGGCCACTTCAAGTACAATGTATTTATGATTCAATTTATCTGCCGAAATTCGTGTACGTATACATTTTTCCAGTCACAACAAAACATTCCTGGTGCTTTCAATGCGCAGTTTATACAAAATTTTGGAAACGTCTCTCTTGTAATTCGTCAGTCTTCCGTAAAGCATCGTCGATGCCCATCACGTAGCATCTTCGGGAGTCGCGCGAGCTCACGATCGACAGTAAAAACACGCCGCGTGTATCGCTACGCATCTTCGTAGACGACACGCATATTGACGTCATATCCTGGGCGCCTACAGCCATGCGATAGCAACGTCCTAAAGCACCGTTCTGCTAGACAATCGTTTCAAGCTAAGGAGAAGCTTAATCTAGGCTATATCGCGTATTTATCGTTGCTCACAAAAATTGTGTGACTTGTTCTCAGCAAAGTTGCTGTGTGTTTTTTTTTTTATCTAAACAAGTCGTAGTTAACACATCCCCTACGCACTCGTCCCACGCTGAACTTTCCGGTCGGGCTGTTGATATATTCGTTGTTAAATGTAAAATTATCGTAAAATTTTATTTCATGAAATCACGTGAATAAAAGTAACTTGAAATCCAAAAACGTGCCTGTCGAAATAACATTAACCACGTGTCAATTTTTATCACTGCTCGTAGACACGAACATGGGACTGTTAACTCGTGAGGAAGCGGAGGAAACGTCTTGGAAGAGGAAATGCCGCGCACGGTATTTCGGTGAGCGAGGTGTCGTCAAGAGAGACCGAAGGTAGGAGACATTGCGCGCAATCACACACGTCGCGGCTCGATAGACAGCTAGCTGGCTGTCTAGCCAGCTAACTAGCGATCAAGCCAGCTAGCTCCTCGTTAGATAATGGCCGTTCGCGGCCCGCAGCGAGCGGTAATCTAATCGCGAGTAATCGCCGGAGCAAAGTGAGCGGCGGCGGCGGCGGCGGCGGCGGCGGCGGCGACGAGACCAAGCGGCGAGACGGCGTTGCGCCGCCTTAGCGGGTCGTAACTCGCGTAATTCGCGTTGACTGGCATTACGTGCATTGCGCGGCACGACGCGACGCGACGCGACGCGCCGTTGCGTTGCGTTGCGTTGCGCGGCTCGGCTCGGCGAGACGGTGCGGCGGCTGAGCGCTCTTATCGCGTCGTACTCGCGTCGGAATGTAACTGGCAGCAGATATCGGTCCAGCTGTCCAGCAGCTGTGAGCTTCACCTGCTACTGCTGCTGTTACTGCTGCTGCTGCTGTTGTACCGCCGGCGTATTACACGCATGTGTCTTACACGATGCGTTGGGCCGTGCGAGGAAACGCAAAGAGCTTCGTTTCTGTTTGCCTCGCGCGTGTAACCCTTTACGAAAGCGGTATACCGGTCTGTGTGTATGTAGACTCGAGGATCGAGCGCTCAATCGATCCCGTGGAACCTGCGGGAGAACACACGTCTCCCGAAGCCTCTCTCGGGAGACTTCTGTTCCTTCGCCGCGTTCATGGATACGTAAAAAATGGGAGAAAGAGAACGCGCTCTGTGCGTTGGATGGAAAAATTTGACTTCACTCGCACACGTGTCGTAATACGGATTGATAGTCTTCGTGGAAACAGTGTTAGGCATTAACTGATTTCATAGAATTGATCTCGCAGACAGATCGCGAAATTTTCAGGATTTCGCACATCATTACGAAACAGTAGAGTTAAATCAGTCTTTGAACTTAATTTAACTCATTCGCCTCAGATTGAAATGCTGAAGAATTATTCTAAAAGTCGGAATTACTTATTTCGTAAAAAAAATTTTATTTTATAAGAAATCAAAAGTACATACATATCTTTAAAGTATTATTATTAAAGCAGAAAATGGTCATAAAAATATACTACGTTCACAGCGAGCTCTAGTCATTTGAGTTTATGGCTTCGCAAGGACATGACAAGCTCAGCTCGTTAAATGAGGCGAATAGGTTAAGAAGCTTAAGCAAAAAGTTGTGGGTTTAATTCGCGAATTTAAATAAAATTAAATTAAATTAAATCTGTGACAAAAAACGTGCACGTGCTTTCGACTCGCGAAAGCGCGACGTCTGAAAGACGTCGATCCAACGCAACGAGTTAATTATTGAGTAACATAACGGAGGGCAGACGATTTCGACGCTCGCAGCGGAAAACGGAACGGTAGACTCGCTTTTGGCCGCAAGTATCAGTCAACGATCAACGCGCGGCGCATGCATGCGCGGAGAAAGCCATTGTCGATCGAGATAGCGCGAGGTAGCGGGTGCAGTTGTACAAACAATTTGTACGAACGCGTGCGCGAATATACGTGTCGGTGCACATACATGTATCTCCCTCTTTTTCTTTCTCTCCGGCTCGTAGGTGCAACGTCGTTTACTTCATATCTGTGTTTATAGGATGTGCGGCCGCACGCGATAAACGCCTCGTATCTCTGTTTATGCTATAAGACTGATAGTGTGGCTTGCACGAGACAGGAGCACACGCTGTCGTCGATCGTATTTAGAGCATAATCTTTCTAATGCCAGAGGGATCGAAAATTGGATTACTCACCCACGAAAGAACATGTCAGTGTATGCGAGACACGTTAATTAGAGAAAGAAAGAGGAGAAAGAACATTTTTCTAGATAGACTTTCTTTTATTACCGCGTGAGACAATCGATAATAGAAATTTTTTAATTACCTTTATGGGAAGTAAATATATTGTATCGAGCTTTTAAATTTACATCATACAGTAAGTAAATTTTTTGTCGTGTTGTTTTGCAGCAGCAAATTTACCAAAAGATATATACAAATTTTCATGTTATACATGACATTGTTTTCATGTTTAACATGACATTGTTTCAAGCAAACATTCATTTTTCTCATATTTCTATTTCGTCACTCTGTGTACTAGATACAATCTGATCAAAATCATAAGGCACTCTACTGTTGCTGAATTTCATGATTTAATGTATCTAAAGCTGCTGCAAAATTTACGTACATCAGCGCCTATCGAGCGCTTTTTCCTTTGCATTTCGAGCACGATTCTCCGCGTCGTCGTTGAAAATTCACACGTTATCGTTTCCACGGCGATCTGTATCTCGTAGCAAATATACCGTTCTCGTCGAGAGCGCGTGTCCAAAGAGAAGAAAAAAATAGAGAACGGTGGAGGAGGAGATGAGGGACGAGAGGACAGGTAAACGGAGGTTTGCGAGTCCACGGCGACAGGACGGCGGAAGGATCCGACGGCCGGGGGAGCAGATTTGACCTGCTAGATCACCGGCTCTGCTCGGGGCAGGGTTTATCACGGTATTATTACGGGTAGTATAGCGTAGAGAGGGAAAGAGAGTCGCAGCCTTTTTTCCCCGGTCTCTCTCGTTCTCTCTCGGTCTCTCCGTCGTAGCTCATGGTCGCCGGCTGCTCGATCCAACGAGCTCGTACTAATTCCGCCTCGTCGTACCTGCGACCCGACCCTTCCGATCCTGACGGTGAAGCGTTCTCTTTGTCGTCGTTAGCATTCGGAACGTCCGTAGAAACGTCTATGAATCGTAGACGTACCGCTATTTCTCCACCCCTCCGTCCGTCCCTCCCTCCCATCCTTCCTCCCGCGCACATGCTCCGCGCGGCATACCTGCGTTTACGAAAGCGCGCGTTCGATTTTCGCTCGGTTCTGTATCAGTATTTCACCGTCTGGATTTCGCAATCCTGCCGAAGGAGTAAGGAACTCGTCTGGGATCGAACCGCGCGGGATTCTTCAGACCGATAGAATGAACGGCCGCGGCGAGCGGGGGAATGGACGTGAACTTTCCGACACGGACGAGAATATTAGATTTTTTTTTCCTTTTTTTCATAAATTCTTTTCAATTTTACTATTTTTCTAGTAGTCCGGGAAAGTAGACACAGTAAGTTTATCTCGCTAAGAGACATAGCAGATTTCGCTAAAATATAGCGGATTTCGCTAGAAACGTACACGGAAAAGAAAATATTTCACAGCTACAGCTAATCAAGCTTTGCCGAAAATTGTGTCGCTGTAACAAAAAATTTACTGCTGTGCCTTAAACTTGTGCTACTGCTGCATCGATTTCATAGCTAAATATATGTCTACTGCTATCTATACCTTCAGGCACCCATAAATGTTTCAAGCTACCATAGATTACATAGATTTTTACTATCGTAAATAACTGGATAGGAAAGTCAATAGTACGTTTTAGTTCCTAAAATATAAGTAACGTACATGAAAAGATAACGAATTATATCGATCGATCTTTTTCTTGGTTATAAAATTCTACAGTAATTTTTACTCTAAAATTCTCTCCGCTTGTTCGCGGGAATATCAAAAAATGACATGGGGACAACATGAGCTTGCCAATTGGATGCAATTTTAATCGTTCTTACCGGGCTGCTCCGAATGTACATTCGCTCTCTTGCGGTATGCACGATGCACGGCATATTTCATCGCGCGGCCACAAGTCAGCGAGCGATCTCGTGCGTCCATCGAAACGAGAACCGGACACATTCCACGTTTCCACGGTGTGCACGCGCAAAAAAAGGCGCAGACTGCGATCTCCCAATTCGAGCTGCAAATTAATTGTTGGCGTCATGCTAATGGAGTTGCGCGCGTGTTCCTCGTGGTGTACACGTGGCGCACGTGTGCGAAGCAGCTTCGTTGTCGCGCGTATATTCGGGCAGGTACGCCCTCGGGGAAACTCTGTCGCAGTGGCCATTACACACGCCGCGCGCGCGCGAGATTTATAATAAATTAATTATTACCGCGTGGCAAAATTGTCGCGGAGTCGCGTGTAAATTTTTCACCTGTCTCAAGGCCCGGTCATTTTTTCCGGGAATTGGACGGGACGGTGTGCGAGGACCGTGTGTGCGTTACCTCTCCTTTTTCTCCCCTTGTTCCTCCCTCTCTCTTGCGGGCGGGAGGAGAGGAAAGCACGAACGCACGAGAGATGTCCAGTAACGAATTAACAACTCTTCCCCTGGGCACGACGTTATAGTTAGCCGCGAGGTAAAAAATCCCGAGATTTACCACGGTAGTCGAGACGACCAGGTCGGCTCTCCCCGGGCTCTCTCGGGCCCGGGTGCGGAAGGGCCGCACGTCCCGATCGACGTTTCGATACACGCAGCATGCTCAATGGCAAGACTTCGGGCCTGATTCACTCATGGACGATTTACGGCGAGAAAAACACACCGGCGACCCTGCCTGCCTGCCTGTCTACCTGAGGCAGCGGACCGACGGGTGTATAGCCTATACAAAAACGCGAACGTCGCCGGTACCGCTCGAGCAAGACGCTGGATTGTAAACGTGCATGCACGCTGTCGTCAGAAGTATTTTCGACCGACCGACCGACCGACCGATCGATCGATCGATCGATATACTCGTTACTACCGCGCGGGACACTCGAGCCGCGGCCCGCCCGGGCCGATCGAACGTGACTAAACGTGAATTCGTAGACTCAGGTAGACCTTTGAGGCCGCGTATCTCCAAATCCGTGACTATCTACACTGATAAAACAAATATCTAACAAATGAAATGTATTTAGTCGGTTGGTACTGATAATATATTTATTTGTACAAACTATATAGGATGCACTGATACAAAAATAATCTTTGAAGAAAATTTATCTTTTTCACGATAGAATATCTGACAAATATGAGGTTTTTATTTTTTCTATTAACCGTTTGATAACGAAGATAACATTATTTCATGAAGTTAGTTTTTTTCTAAGTAGTGTCGTTAACGTAAATTCAAGAACACTTTGATTTTTTATCTGCAACTTTGTATTCCGTATATGTAAAATAGTATGTCTGTCTATATGTTCTCCTAAATCCTTTGACTCTTATCTGGATCAAATTTTGCATGATTACTCTGCAAAATCCTGCGGGAAATATAAGCTATACGACACCTCACTGATTCATTCCTTTAACACTTTGTGATAACCCGGGCAACGCTGCATAATTTTAAGCTAATATAGAATATTTTTCAGATAAGAGAATACACATTTCCTTAAAACCTTATCTTTTCGTAAAAACAACTAGAATATAAATATATATATATATATATAAATTTATATTTATATATAAATATAATAAAATATAAAAGGTATTAAGTACTAAATATTTTCTTTTTTTTTAGAATAGAATCTGCTCGCGCGATGTAATCGTATCCTTAATGGGAATTGGGCGCCGAGAAACATTTAGTCCGGGCGGCTGATTGAAGAATTTACGCTCGGGAAAGAATGCAATAATTATTTGTCGTAATTAGTCGGACTTGTGATACATATCATCGCGCGCGGCGCATTTCCAAATGCTTCCGATCGTCCGTGGCAAAATGCAACGGCGTTGATATAATTTTTAGCGGAAAATCGTGGCAGTCTGTAATTCGCCTAACAGCCACTTCAAGTTACAGTGGAACTGTACTATAAGATAAGGAGCGAGAATCGTGGACTATAATTTTAGGACTACAAGACCGGCTATCTCGTAGGGCAAATTATAGGTGAAATCGAGAATACTCCGATGCTGACAGAGGCTAATATTAATACTTCGAAAGTGGAACAACCAATAGTTCGAAAGTAGTGAGAACCTTTACGGTTGAGTGTCATAAATATTTCGTTTGTTCGTAAAGTTCAAAGTGAGGAAGATTTTTTCGAAAATTCCACACGGAGAGAATGTCCTAGTTCTTCCTCATATAAATTCCCTTCAATTTTGCAGTGTTTTTAGTAATCCAGGAATAGAGCGACGTCTGTCTTACTAAGAAACATAATAAATTTTGCCAAAAACATAGCAGGTGTTTCAGTTCTTAAAGTACAAGTGGCGCGTACGAAATGGAAGGATATTGAATTATTGCAGGATATCAATCTGTTTCTCCGTTACAAAATCCTGTGGTAATTTTTACTATGAAATTTCGCGCACACACGCGCAAGTCGATTTTCAGAGAGAAGCGAACGGAAGTTACGCTCTTGTATGTGATTCACTGCGCGCGACAGTTGAAAAGTCCTCGCCGAGTCCGTGTCGCTACCTGCACCTCTTCTCCGACGGCCCTCAGCTCACTCTCGTTCGTGCCCGCGCCTACTCGCGACAGATACTGAAGCGAATGCGAACGTACGCGCGGCGCGCGTCCCTTTCTTAAATCGCGATCGTGCCGCTTCACACGAGGCCGGGATTAGCCGCCATCGTCGTCGCTCAGTTGTAAAGTGGCGCGTCGCGCTGCACGATTTTCGACGGTCGTACACGCCACCACCGCCAGCTAATCTATCTGGCTTATTCAGCCGGTGGCTAAAGGCGCGCTTTAATCACAGTTTTACGTAACGCTACGCCTATTTCTCAAGTGAGATGACGCGCGGATGGGACGTGTCTCGAGAAACCCGTAGAAGCTTTCGTGGCTGGGACGAATGTGACTACTGCGCTCTGCTAAATAGTCGTTTAATCGTCAGTGTCGCGAGGACCTGCTTGTCACGATATCAAACTCGATGCAATATCCGACATTCGGAAAAAGCACGCAATTTCTGGAACACATCTTAGTCGGAAATTATGCTTTGCAAAATCAGTAACGAGGAAATAAATATTGGATTCTAATAAAACTAGAAAGTAAGGATTAGTGATTACGATGCACACAATAGAAATGAAGAATATGAAGATTAATGATATCTCTCGGCTAGCTCTGTTCTGTTTTGTATAAGGCAACTTCATCGGCAAATCACAAATTATTCTGTTTGCGAAAAGCAGTTACGGTAGTCGACACTATCGATAATTAAATTCAAATATCTTTCTGCAAAGGGAATATCAGTATTTATACCGGCGCCAATAACGCGTAAAACGCATCGATAAGCTGAATTCAAGCGTCGCAAATTGGCAATGGCGAACATTCGTTCGATCGCTTTGAGCGGCACGCTCAAGTGTCGTTAAGCGAATTAATGTCTCATTATGCGCGTTCTACGTGCGGACGACACGCACGCTAATCGCCGCGAAGCGGCCAAAGCCGGCTTTCTACAGGAAAAAAGTGCGTAGTATGGCAGCGAGTTGTTTTTTTTTTCTTTCTTTCTTTGCTCTTTCCTTCCAGGAGCGGACAGGTGTTGCCTGATGATGCACCTGCGCGCAGGTACCACCCGTTACCGGCACCTATATTCCTGACCAATTTTCCGCCGGGCAGGCGCGAAAGACAGCGAACATATTATTATATATCATCGCGGCGATTAGACTAGCGGAAAAGCGCATTACTCGCGCGCTTCGTTACCTCGCCGCGCTGTCTTCGCGCGATTAATTACACTGCGGATTTATGTGTTCACTTGGTGGTCATACAGGTGCAGCCGCTTCATCACGAATAAATCGATCACACGGAATTCGCTCGCGAAAGCCGCGTTAAAACAAAAAAGAAAGAGAGTCTTGTGAATTACAAGTAATTGTACATTTGTAACATATGAAAATGAAAAACGAAACAAGTTAAAGTGAAAGCGAAATAGCATCGAAAATTTTCTTCAAAATACATGCGTGCGTCGTGCCAAATCAACATGAAAGTTTGTTGCACGAATTCACGAGAATATTGAGAAGAAAATACTTGGATATTTATTTACAGAATATAAAGTTTATTCACAGAAATAAACTTTATTTCACAGAAATAGACTTTGTGTCCCACTAATAAATTTGCAGTAATTGTTTCCTCAGTAGATGATCAATTTTCACACGATAAAAATTATTTTGTAT
>NW_022639476.1:1394111-1406359 GCF_010583005.1 Odontomachus brunneus
AGACGAATACTTCATTGCCGTGCGAACTTCTCTCACAACTGTGTTTATGCTGATTGGCAGAATTTCGAAACCTCGAGTTTCATAAAAGCGCAAAATTTCGCGTTTAGCTCACGTTTAGCAGATATACCAACAAATAACATGACTTACTTGTACACGTTATATGTAAAATATGTCATCAACAATATACACATTATATATAAATTGTGTTGTTTCAACACTTAGGGCCATTGCACGTAGAAAAATTGTGTTGAAATCTGTGTAGAAATTTTTGTATTAAATTCTGAACATGTGTGTTAATTTAACATATTGTCTTTCTGTTATTTTTACTATTTCGCGCTAAGTTCGTATTCAGCATCCCTAAGAGCCTTTGCACGTAGAAAAATTTTAACCGTAACCGTAAGAACGTAAGAAAATGGACCAATCAGAGTTGATTATTCCTCGAACGCAAGGAGAATAATCAACTCTGATTGGTCAGTTTTCTAACGATCTTACCGTTACGGTTAAAATTTTTCTACGTGCAAAGGCTCTTAGGGATGCTGAATACGAACTTAGCGCGAAATAGTAAAAATAACAGAAAGACAATATGTTAAATTAACACACATGTTCAGAATTTAATACAAAAATTTCTACACAGATTTCAACACAATTTTTCTACGTGCAATGGCCCTAAGTGTTGAAACAACACAATTTATATATAATGTGTATATTGTTGATGACATATTTTACATATAACGTGTACAAGTAAGTCATGTTATTTGTTGGTATATCTGCTAAACGTGAGCTAAACGCGAAATTTTGCGCTTTTATGAAACTCGAGGTTTCGAAATTCTGCCAATCAGCATAAACACAGTTGTGAGAGAAGTTCGCACGGCAATGAAGTATTCGTCTGACGTTACCTGGCCGCTGTATTCGCGAAAAACGCCGAAAGAGGCCGAAAGAAGCCCGCGTTTCTCCCACGATGCGAGATGCATTCGTTGAAGTAGCGGACGCGAAACCTCCTCCAATGAGGAAGACGACACGCCGCCGGGCCAAGCGTCAATCGAAAGTCCGACGGCGGAAACGGTTAATGCTAATTTCCCATCGTACCTTGTGTAATATCGACGGGCCGGCCGAGCGGCGTCACCTGCTCTCCCGCCCATCTTCTTGACCACATCCTTCCTTTTTCCAGGCAGTTTCGTGCGCCACGCACGTAGGCGGCGTGTGTTCACGCGTATGTACACGCGTTGCGTAAATTTCTGCCGATACACACACGTCCAAACACGCGAGGGCTGCGTGCATGTATGCATACATGCGTGTGTGGGCGAATACGTTCGCACACATGCGTGCGAGAGGGAGAAGGAGGGAAAGAAAAAGAAACGTACAACTTGTACCGCGCGCTCTTCCGAGCCGACTTCTTCTTCCCCCTCAATATTGGATCACCTTTCGTACTGTTCTCACAGGAGTGCTCAAGTGCGATGACCTTGCCGGCCCTTTAAAGGGCTGCCTGCCCCGTCGGTACCGCGCCGGTGTGGAAGCGGTTTTCGAAAAAAAAGGCCACCCCTGCCTGCGCGTTCGTGTCGCCGGGCATTTTAAACTTTAAATCGGACCATACGCGACAAGCGAGTCGCCGGTCACGCTCGCTCGTTATGAAATTACTAATGTGGCGGGCCTTCCTTTAACCCTTAACCGGCTATGACGTGGGGTCTCACGCAACCCTAGTGCGCGATCAGTTTCACCGGTTTCACCGCCGCGATGGTTCCCTTTTTTGCGCTTTAAGCACTCGCTATAGGAGATGAGAGACGTTGCTTTCGAAGTTTGTGGTTTTTCTCTTTTTTTCCTAAGGTCGAGTCGATATTATCGTCAACTGGCCATTCGGTGTTATCATAAACCGTCAGAGGGATAAAATCAGGGAGAGGGGGTGAGATGTCACGGTGACCTATATTCTTTGCAGAGTTCTAGAGAATAACTATGCAAGATTTGCTCAAAGGATTTAGGAGCGCAAAGGGAACAGACAGATGGACATTCTATTTTGTATACATAGATTAAAGTAAAAGTGTACGGAAAAAAATATTTGATTGAATTAAAAAAGGTTCGAATTAAAAGGCTGAATTAAAAGGTTTGGTTGAATTAACAAAATATCTGGTCGAATATGAACGATGCAAAAATTCTGATTGAAGTAACCCGAATTCTATTTAAGTTAACAAGATTTTTGGTTGACTTAAACAGAATTCAAGGTTACTTCAATCGAAATTTCTGAATCGTTCATATTCGACCAGATACCTGATTAATTCAAAAACCTTTTTTTCTGTATATCAATGGACCTCTGAATACTTCCGCCATTTGAGTCTTTATATACGGATAATTAGACTTTCAACGTAAGCTAAAAATTTTCCCTATATTTTGAAAGATTTAATAATCTTAAAAAATAGTCTGGTCTTTAATTTAAATGTTAATCGCATGGGAGGATCCTCTTTATGATTAAATTTCACACGACATTCTCTCATAGTGGTCCCAGCCGTCTCAACAGATTGGTACATTTATCTGAATAATTTCGTGTCGCTGGGGGACCAGCACGTCGGGGAATAACCGCGATCAGATTTTGGGCACTATGTACTTATTTCATATTCTGTTAAATGAAGAGAGGGAGAGAGAGAGCGAGAAGGCAGTGTTGACGCTTTGACGTGCAATCGTGCCTGCGACTTCCGCTGTCGATTAAGCGCTGCTCGAAAGCGTTGACTCATAAAATCATGCACGTGAACACGCTTACGAAATTACACGGACATCGTGATCGTAACAGGGCTATTCGGGTCGCGAATAGTAATTTTATGGCCAGCATTGTAGTACGCATTGTGACGATTTTATTGTGATATGAAAGCGGTAGATTGATTTAGGACACAAGACGAGGTCTGGAAACGCAGATGTAAAGCAGCGTCTGCGAAGTTAAACAAGAAAAGCTCTTAATTACGAAAGAAACAGGCGGCGGAGAAAAAGTCAGACTTGAGGAATGACGTGTGGAAGGTTAAGTAAAGACGAAAAGCTATAATAATTAACGTGATCAAAGGTATCCGTAAATCCAGAAAAGAAAATTCGAAAACAGAGAGAGATCAGATTAAAGCGACGACTACAAAAACGCGTATTTTGCGATACGTAATAATTCCTTCGCGGCACCGAGTCAACCAAGAGAGCGAGAAAATTTCACTTCCCCAAACTCAAAATTACACGTTCGAATCGAACCGGACAAGCCAACGCGCGCGTACACGAGAAGTCGTTTATCGAGCTGTTAAAAACCCCGTGAAACTTGGAGCTACCCGAGGACGGCGGCGAACGCTCGGACGAAGGCACGAAGAAAGGAAGAAGACGTATGGAACCAATCCGTCTCGTGTGTCGCTCTTCGGAGGAAGTGGGTTCTTTTAAAGTACGATCCCACATCCTGCCGATGGCCGGCTCGGGACATGCTCGGCCACCGTCGCTGTCGTCGCGTCGTGTTCGTCGCGAGAGAAGTATCGTTTCCACGATATCGCCGCGCGGAGACGAATAAGCTCGATAGGCGATTAAGAGGAAATGAAGAAAAGGAGGAGAGGGCAGAAAAGAGATGGGAGATAGTGCGCGTTGGGTCGAGAGAGATGAAGAAAAAGAAACAGAGAGAGAGAGAGAAAGAAAGACAAGTGTGTATAAGCCGTTCATCATAGAGTTCGTATTTATTTATTACGTCGTTTAATAGAACGCAGCTGCCGTCGCTGCAGCACCGGCGATAAACCGACATTTTCTGCCGAATAACGAATAGCGACGAATGACGAGTTACCCGAGACTCGCTCTGCGCTCTCGATATGCCGCGCGCTCGCTGTCAGATGCGATTGTCGTATCTAATCGCGCCACGCTAAATGGTGCCACCGAGAGGCACACGCACAAACACACAGCCACACACAGCATACACACACACGTGCACACATATATGGGACGGTGCGACGAGAGACCAGCGATTAAATGACCGTGTGCGTCTGTACGATAGAGAATTAACGCGCTGTATCAGTCGTGCGAAGACCGCCAAAGGTAGCGCGACGCATTACGTCGATGTCCCAGTTTGACAGAACAGTAACTTCCTGACCACGAGGTTCCTGGTTCCGATAAAAGCGCGGGTAACTTGGCGCGATATACCACGTTGGAAAATAATTACAACCGATTATATTTTCCACAACGGGGCTAGAGTTTCATGTTAGAGGTACGGTATTGAAGGGGCAGATTTGATATAATATCGAGTTTCTACCGGTGTTGGGGGCATTAACCGATGAAAAATTAGTCAATCGTCATATATGAAGTCACAAATAATTTCACCGATTGATAACATGCATTTTTAATCGCACTTTGCTGCTATTGAATCGGTTAAATTATTCGCGATTATATATACGACGAATGATTAGTTCTGATTATTCTTTAGCTGATTATTTTGATCAAAGGAAATCTTCATTGTTTAATCCTAGAATCCTGAACAAGGGTGAAATGTATCCAGATAAATTTATTAAACGTTACCGTTCTTGAAAACGTGTGTTTCGCTTTTCATCATAATTCTTTGTAACTTCGTTATGAATCGCAAAGACATTAATAGATTTATATTCCTAGATATATTCTACATGCATTAAAAAAAAGAGAAGGATTTAATTTGGATCACTTTTGCGAAAGTTTTGAGCAAATAAAAATGCGCTGAATAAAACATTTACCCACGTTTATAGTTTACATAACTTTTTGATATTTTGGATTCTAGAGTTAATGCCTAATGTCGTCGATGAATTCCTCAACGGTAAATTACGACCGCTTAATTGAAAGCTTAAAGTTACTCCTCGCGTGAAACATAACACGCAAGTATCGCAGCACGAAATATCAGTTAGAAATACGGACTCTCTATGTATATTCTCTGCCTTCGTCGTCCCTCTATAATATTACGAGTTTCGTAGAATGGGACCCAGGAATCGCGTTAAGTAAGTCGGACGCCAACCGAGTGCCTGTGTATGCGAGCACAACCGGTCGGCCCTTTTCTGTCTGAGGGTCGACCCTGCCTTCCGTAGGGCGCCAATCGACCAGGCATCCCACCAGCCAGCCAGCCAGCCAGCCAGCCACTCGGTAGTGCAGCTCGAACAGCTGATGTTTTGGCATATTTCTGGGCAGATGCTCGAGCTGATGCGGCCGCCCACTTACTTCAATCGCCCTCTTCGCATACCTGTGCATCTTCCTCCTGCGTGAAGAGAGCCGCCGGGCGGTAATCTTATATTTAATATCGCGCCGCGCTCGGAATTATATATATTTTCAACAATTAATCCCAAGTTTATTCAATACCGTATACGCCGCGAAATTATTTCCAACAATTGGACCCAATTTCCTTTAACGTCACACACGACGTCCGAAATTATTTCCAACAATTAATCTCCTCGTTCGAACGAACGAGACCGGACGCTTCGATCGATGAAACGAGTCGTGAGAAAAAAGAAAATGTCGTAATTGTTAGCCGCTTCGCCGTTGACGGAAGCGACGAAAGAAACGCGAGCGGCGAGAAAGAAACGATTAGTCGCGGTGGGTGAGGGACGAAATACGACGTCGGGTATCGGAGAACAGGAACGAGCGCGCGCGCGTGTGCATGTTATGTGTGTATGAGTGTGTGTGAGCGAGCGAGCGAGCGAGCGAGTGAAAGAGCGACACGAGGAAGGCGGCGGAAGGAAAGATCGGTGCACGTCACGGACGACCGGTGCAGTGCGGCCCGCATTTTCCACGTACTCGTCGGTACTGGTCGTCGCTATTCGTGTCGTCGTCGTCGTCGTCGTCGTCGTCGTCGTCATGTCGTAGTCGCATGAGGGCCGATATGCTCAAGGCCAAGGACACTCCGATCGCGCCCACCCACAACACACGCGAGGATACGTGACGGCGGCGGCGGCGGTGGCGATTCTCGTGTATATACTTATGCACGGCAACGAAGTAAGAGAGCAACGGATACGCTCGCATTATGCAATTATCTGTCGATAGTCTGCGCGGCGTCGCAAGGAAACTGGCATTATCTCGAGCGCGGCGGCTAATGATAACCGTTGCTCGCCTGGTCGCGCGCGCGCGTGTTCTTGTCTATTAATTTAATTTGGTAGTTAAACGAGGTTATTTTCGACGAGTTGACGTCATGAGGCGTACCGTGAGCGAGAGGACGACACGAGTGTCGGCATGTAATTCGCGACTGTTAGACCCATACCATTCGTCGTCACCTGAAACTTGTCCCGCGTGAAATACGCAGATTTTTATTCAGAGATAGATCCAAGTCTTCCAGTTGAATCATGATTTACGTGACATTTATGTCTGTAACCGCGATTTAACCGAGAAACTCATCCAACCCTGAATTCAAATCTGAGACCCGTATTAATAATCGTTACCTGAAACTTGCCTCAGGTGAGACACTCGGATTTTAATTTAGAGTTAGACCTGAGTTTTTGCGAGACAAGCGAATATTAAATAACATAATAAAAATCAATAGAAGTATAAGTGAGTAAAAGACAAGTTCGTGAGATTTTGAAATTCTTTATTGACTTTTCATGGTCACTGATATTTTTGCAGAATTGTAGAATCTCGACTCGGAACGTTTCTCGTGAGGATGGAGGATTTCCTAAGCAACCGTTCAATCGAATTCAATAGTCACGGGTTTTCCTCGCGCATCACCTGAAGAAGCTCTACCGCAACGTCGCTATCGTTGCGCGTATCGTCACGCTACCGGTGCTCGCTGATAATCGAGATCGCGAGATACAAAAGCGGCTTATCGCGATTACTCGTGTACTCAGCATATTCGCGGCCGGTGTATAGCGGCGGTTACTCGTGCGAGACCGGCGTCGTCTAGTCTGCTCAGCTCGCGAGTCGAATGACGCAATTCGCTTAGGCATCGGCGAGTTACGCGTTCGCATGCTGTGCGATTTGCCTCTGACCGATTCACGTAGGACGCACTCGCGGGAGAAAACGCAAAGCCGCCCAGACGATTGCGGCTCTCTGAAGCGCTCCCGTCACTTCCGCCACTGCGACAGCTGCGGATAATTGTCTCTGTAAACCGTTTCGGTCACCCGCGCACGTTTCTCTCTTCCTCTCCCCCCTCTCTCTCTCTATCTCTTTCTTTGTCCCCTCTCCTTCTCCTCTTTCTTTCTCTTTCTCTCTTTCTCTTTGTCGCTTTCGTCCCGATGATAAATCATTTGAACCCTGCAACGACCCAGAGTCCTCTTAATTGCTTCTCTTCTCTCACTCGTACTACGTCTGCTTTTTATTTTTTTGACTGCATCTCGTGGTATTTATTCTCAGTATTTTATATCAATGTTCTCCTATTACAAGGCGTTTTCCGCATAGCTTCTCCTGTACACGGAAAATTCCGGTTTCGATCAATGTCCTGGTCCCGAGGCGAGAAACTCGTACAGACATGTTCTTTCCTCTTCCAATTTTACCTTCTTTCTTTGCCTTTTTGTCACGTCTTTTTTTTATTCCGTTCAGTACTTGATTACAGTAAGATTACTCTGTAAGTTTTGGTACCGTGGAATGAAGAACGGTGGCACACAGATCACATGGCCGACCTCGATGATCGCTGCAACGTTTACGAGACCCTCGCCATATCTCGTCTTGTCCCGTCTCGTTTGCCGTATTGTATCGGCAGCTCTGTTAACGACACGACGCAAGTAAAGCAACGGCATCCGGGGCCAGTCGTTAGGTAGATAGAGCCGAGTAGTTGCGTAAGACCTCGCAACTGGCGATAGCCTGACTCAGACCGCTAAAATGCGGCGCGGGTGTTCCACCGGTTCCGTACGCTCGACCAATGACAAGACGATCGTTTCGCAATGCGATCGTTGCGGACTTCGCTACTCGCACGAGCGGCGGACCCTGCCATTTCGGGAAAAAGGGGGATATATCGCGGGTTTTCCTGCGTGTACCGACGCGAGCTCGCTCCTTGCGTCAGAAAAACGCGTCGCGCAATCGCCTGTCTCTGACGTTTCTCGTGCAGGTACACTTGCGAGTGACTAGTCACCGGGGAACGATCAAGGGTAGAAGCGAGGGCAATGATACAGTCGTGTTACTCTCACTGCACAAAGAATTGATCTCCGGGGCGACGTTGATTAAGCACTTCTTGTTCCTCCTACCAGCGAGTGCTATTATTATGCCCTTAAAACCTTGAACTGCTTTTTTTATCCTTTAGACACATCCTCTGCATATACTATAGTTATGCTACTCGAAACTCGGAGCGATTTGACGCTTTCATTTCGGCTACGTGCTCCGGTCTCGATTCTAAAGATCTTCTGGTGAGTCACAGCCAGTTAGTGACCGATACTCACCTTCTCTTTGTTTCTTCCTCGCGGCTTTCACACTTGGGCTTTCACACTTGGGCCGGTATTCATAGTCCAATCTTGTATTTAAGATTGTTACAAGTTCATCCTCAGACGCTCCAGTAGCCCGTGATACAGATCGTACAGTATCTGATGATGAACTTAAGACAACCTGACTGTATGAATATCGCCGATGAATCCTATTCAGGTTGTCATCTGAAACTTGTCTCATGCTCGGATCTCGAGGTGCTGCCAAGGCCGTTTCATTGGCACAGTATCTCGAGATGACTTTAAGGCGGTCTCAAACACATGGACTATGAACAAGCAATACACTTGACATACGCGAGGAGAGAGACGTGGCGCTATTTCACCAAGTTGCGTGGAGCGAGAGAGAGAGCCGGAGAAATTGAGCGGGGCCCGTGGAGCCCGTGGAAGCGCGGGACGTGAAGTCCTCGATATTATAAAACGGCACTCTCAGCAGTCCTCAAGGTAGTCCGATGCGCAGCAAGCGACGGCTTATAAAAATCGCTTGTATCCGCGTCTAATTAGCGGCAGCGCGTGCTCGCGCTCCTCCGCGGCTTAAGGGTCAGATACATATTCGCCCGAGCTTTCTTTTCTCTACTATTCGCTCGTATCGGGGTACCGTTATCTTAATTAACGTTGTATCTCAACCGTTTCTTTAGCTGAGCATTAATTCTCAGAATCAGCGTTTCTTCGCCGCTCGCCCCCCATTGCCCGTCTTCTTCGTGGTAGCGCGCGAGAGACGTCAGCGATAACTGCGCCCCGTGCACTCGAGGAGCAAGTGCGATTAGAAGCGATTTATTAATTTGCGGAGGGGGAGAGGGAGACACGAGAGAGAGAGAGAGAGAGAGAGAGAGAGAGGAAGAGAGGGATGACATGGTGGGAAGTCTCTCGCGCGGATCGCGAAGATAAATCGCAGCCGCGAGATGAGATGGGCCGCGATTAAAAACGCGCGTCGTCGCTCCGTTTTATACAAAGAGGTCGTCAAGATGGAGGTGAGGAGAGTGAAGCGAGGCGATTTCGCGAACCTCGTTCCCGCTTGGGAGCAAATCGTGGATGAACAAAAGAGAATTGCAGCGAACGTGGATCGAAATCCGCGCCGCAGAGACGCAGTTTTCTCCTTCCGCGCGAAGTCGATCGGATAATCACTTTAATTCGGAAACCAGGCGGTTTGCGCCTCCACGTGTGCAAATTTCCGCGGGGCGGATTTGCTCGTAGCGCAATTACGTCGAATTAGGTTCAGCTTCGCGTGCGCGCTCGCGTCGCTCGCCAGGAGAAAGGGATGGCAAAAAGCACACGTTAGCGTCGCGTTATTCCCCGCTCGCGAAAATCTCGCGCTCGTTACCGCCTCGGTCGCGCCGTAACAGGATTCGTCATCTTCTCTCTCTCCCCCCCCTCCCCCCCTTTCTCTCCTGTTTCTGTTCCTCTTTTTTTCTTTTCTCCGCCTTTTTTTTCGCGAAAGACGTACCTGCATTATTCGCCAGCGGGTATTATTACCTCTACCTACTTCTCGGATAGGATATTCGTGAATAGGCATTAGCGTGGGCAAACCAGCAATTAGCTTTATCAAAAGCAAGTGGACGCGAGTAGGTGGATTCGTGGAAAGCAATTACATGTTAATGGCTCGTTTCGCATGGCGACCCAGCTTCGTCTCGCAATCAGCCCGCGCCGAATTAGCATTTGGCCCCTTACGTTTTCGTTGGTGACCTACGTCGGCACTCGGCCCAGCTCGACTCGGCGACCGTCTCTCCTCTAGCCGGGTCATCGAGCGTGTCTTCCCGAGGAATTAGACTCGACCCGCGTCTCGGCCGTCCCGGTACGACGGGCTCGAACGACTGTGCACCGTCGCCGCTGTCGCCTGCAACATATGGCAGGAATTTTTCATATTCTCTTTGGCATTGCCGAAAAGGCGTCACGCAGCGCGACGAGTGAACGGATAAACATACGAATAAACGTCGCGTTAGGATAGTATAATCCGGTTACTTTTTATCTCAGCAAAAATGTACAGAATAATACTCAGTATTATGACCTGAAGAGAATCTCTCTCTCTCTCTCTCTCTCTCTCTCTCTCTTTCTCGTGAACAATTATTGAGGAATTTGCACACAGTTACTTGAAAACATGCATCTTCCACGTTTCTCCTACGAGTTTAAATACTATCCGTACAGTGTTACGGAAATTCATCAATTTTAACATCGGTCTAGATAATCTCTGCGTGCGAAATGTCACGTTTCCCTGGAGGGAGAATTCTTCTCTGTCCGTGCATCTTTCGACCGTGCTGCGGTCTTTGAAGAAACTCCCAGCGCGACGGAAGCGCTGCGTCAACTCGGCATTGTCGTCTTTTTCGCGACGCCTACCTGGCAGCACGGGCATTGTTACACCCTTACAAGCATCGAGATCCGTTAGATCCTTCGACTCTCCGTTTACAAAGGTTAGCATCCTGATTGGTTAGGATTCGTTCGGTAGAGCCACGGGACGCCAGTCGCAGGTATCCACCGGACGATCTCGACAATACGGCTTTTCGGGACTGTGTGCTTCGTCATCCGGAGAAAGCTCAATGTATTTTTCCGCCGAAAAGAGCGCCCGAGCTCCAGCCGTGGACACTCGGTGAACTTCAGTGCCGAGGCAGACCTTGGCAGAAAAGAGAGGACGGGCAGGTGGCGGAGTTGGACGGACGTCGGACTCGTTAGGGTCTCTCAATGTGACACGCGTCGGACGGCTGACGCTTTATACGTAGGTGGAATAGTGTCACGGCGAATCTTTAATATTCTAAGGTCCGGTAGCGAGTCAGCATGGCCAACCGCCGATCTGAATTAGATTTTAGCGGCCCGGTGTTGCGGCGCGATTTTCTTGCGAGCAGTTGTCTTCCTCACACGGAAAGAATTTTTCAGTGAAAATCACTGTAGGACTTTGTAACCGAGGAACAGATCGATATTCTGCCGTAATTCACTATTCTTTTCACACGCGCTTTATTTATATATTTCAGGAACTAAAATATGCTGTTAAAAGAAGTTTGCTGTGTTCCTTAGCAAGATACTGACAGTCTGTTCCCCCATATCACTAGAAACATAGAAAAATTCACAGAAATTTATATGAAAAAAGAAGAATTGTGACGGTTCTCTCCGTGTAATTATCTATTCGAAAGAATTTTTCGAAACGTGCATTCGACAAAGCGACATTCTCAAACACGTGCTGAGTGAGATAAATTTCCATTAAATATTCGATATAAAATATTTCTAACGATTTTTTTCACAAAACGTATCCTATATGACTCATGATCTTAATTTTACCGGTTCTTGGAACAAATGAGAGAAACTTATCTGGAGAATTCATTCAAAAGTTAACTCCAAATTGCTTAGAGAACCTCTTGATAAAATGAAGGTAGCGAATCGCGTAAAGTACCTTGCATAATGTGTTTTCGAAGATATCTCATAAAATATTCGCGAACATTTCCGAATGCTAAATTTCACGATTCGAACGTTGGATTTCTCCCGTCATTAGCGCGGCTCATGACACACACACGCAGACGCTCGTACACACACGTGGGGCACAAGTGTACGCGCAAAGATATGACGCGATCATCGCTCGATCACGAGTTTATTATCGGCATCAGCGTTATCGCTATACCTCGCTCCTTTCGCGGATCCTAACGGATTAATCAAAGTCAGACATCCATCGATGTCGAAATCCGCCGATAGTCTGCCCCGTGCAAAATCGCTTTTTCGCGGAAAGTCGCGCACGCACTCGCGCTCACGAGAGATCAGCTGCGTCATCCGTGTTGTCGAAATCACGGTATCTTGTCTTTTCTATCAGTTTCACGGACGCCCGTCGAGGTTTTTAACCTCCGCATTCGTCGCGTTCTGCGGTTTCGTTGTATGTCGTTGATATTGCGCCATATGCACATGTACAACGCGTCCCCCCCCCCCCCCCCC
>NW_022639476.1:1406429-1406584 GCF_010583005.1 Odontomachus brunneus
AGAATTACTGTCGTTCGTCTTCATGATGGATCGTTTCACAAAAGTCAAACATGTCAGTTGAGCTTTTTTGTAAGAAACATTTCGAAAGAGAGAGAGAGAGAAAGAGAGAGAGAGAGAGAGACTACGTTATTTTTTTCGATTTCTTAACATTTAAC
>NW_022639476.1:1406594-1409199 GCF_010583005.1 Odontomachus brunneus
GAAATAATATAACTAAAAAACTCTTCTTGAGTATATCAACATTAACCTAAGGACAATTAGAGTTCACGCACAGGTTGTATAGTGCTATTATAAACTATTAAAACATAGTGACACAATCTCGCAATGAGAACAAATTTTATTAAAAATCATACGCGTTTCGGTCTCATTTCGCAGACCCTCTTCAGTGATTACAAGTAATGGTATAGTGTCGCAAAAAATAAAAAATCGCAAAAGTTGGCGTTAACAATGGTTGTCACAAAATTTGTAGCGACAATTTTGTGACAACCATTGTTAACGCCAACTTTTGCGATTTTTTATTTTTTGCGACACTATACCATTACTTGTAATCACTGAAGAGGGTCTGCGAAATGAGACCGAAACGCGTATGATTTTTAATAAAATTTGTTCTCATTGCGAGATTGTGTCACTATGTTTTAATAGTTTATAATAGCAGTATACAACCTGTGCGTGAACTCTAATTGTCCTTAGGTGAATGTTGATATACTCAAGAAGAGTTTTTTAGTTATATTATTTCTTAACATTTAGTATTAAATATCCCGTTTGCTGGAAAGTAACGCATTACTAACGTGACGCCGTTTCTGCCACAAGTGACTTGTTGTCCAGTAACGCCTTGACGACGGCGTTATGTTATTTTCTTTTCCGTCACAGCAACTGTACCGTAATAAACGCAACGAGCACACGAGCATTCGCAAGGCCGCGTGGAATCACGTCCACCGGGACGCGCGCATACAAGTCCTCGTTAATCCGCGAAGTGCAGAATCGCCGACTGAAAGTGCACGTTAATATAGGCGAGCTTCTCCATTTCATCGCGCGAACATTATGCGCCCTTCGAGAGATCACGTCGCGATCCATTATTTCAGCAATCTCTTGCAAATCGAGCCATCAGCGGAGCGAGCTCGCGCTTAAATTGTGTAACGCCGCGCGTTGCGGTATCCGCCCGGGGAATTGCATCGCGGACGAGAACGGAATGCATCGCGGACTATCGCGGTGGGATTAAATGTATTTACCGCGTGCAGATAATTCCCGATCTTGAGACTTATCGGATGACTATTGACCCTGCTAACATTGATTGATTTCCACTGTCCCGCCGAAAAGAATTGCGCGTTATCTCCTCAGCCGCAGCTATTCGCCAAGTTTTTAATGCTCGCGCGCGCGCAGTAGGAAATCTATTACGGCGATTGGGATTGCGCTAAACGGGGTCGGCGAAAAATCGCGCGACCGTGTCTGCGGAGATGCGACGGCATCATATATCTCTTGTGCAACGATGAATTATGTTTCCTGAAATCGCGCTCGCGCGCTCGCAAAATTGAATACGGGAGGAGGAGACGGCGGCAGGGAAGGGAGGGACAGTGGATCATTCTCTGGATATTGTCGAGCGTATATCTGACGATTAATCATTTCCATTATCGTTAGAGCTTCGTTGAGCAATATTGCGAATTACACACATGTTCATTTCTAACGTATTGAATTCTGAGGCGTGCAGTTTTCTGGATGTGAGGAACGCGAAGGCCACGGAGATAAGGATCGGTGCCTCGATCTACATATATATACGCACATATATATGCACGCATCCGGTGCTGCACCTAATTTCGCTGAAATTGCGACAAAGGTACCTAATAGTCGGCACGATAGGCCTGCGTATCGGAAAAGATAGTGGAACGGTGGTTAAGAGTACAGCTTGTTCCGGAGAGTTCGCGCTCCCATGAAGGTACCCGCCTCAGATTTTCCGCGCTACCCGCGTTATAAGATAGCGGTCTTGTGGTGGTCGTAACTGTCGGCCAATTTACTTATTCTGCATTTTGCGTGTGATTACCTACCTGCGAGCTAGAGACACGTGCTTTTTCGAGTCCGCGACTCTCTCGACAGCAGTCGAGGGAAATACGCGCACCTGCCTGGCGTGTATGTGTGTATGTGCATATGTGTGTGTATCCCGAGAAGAAACGCGGACAGACTACAAAAATGAAAAATCGGATGCAAGACGTGGCCGAACGGACAATAATGATCGCGGTGAGACGTCCGTTCGGCCGCTTCTCTGTCGCGCCTTCTATGATTCCCGGCCGAATTCGCTGTTCTCCGAGTTCCTTAGAGTAAAATTCCACTCAAAGGCAGAGCGATAGCCGAGTTACTCGGGTCATTTTGCACTCGCAGAGAGAGAATTCTCTCACTTTGCGAGTCGCTATGCGAATGTTTTTTACTCAAGCAAAGAACAAGGGTTGCCTTCATTATAGGCAATTCATTTCCGACAAAATCCGAGAAAATTTCCCGGTCTGTGTAATTACAAGGAGCACGACCCGCGCGAGGAGACGACGACGGCCAGTAATAAAAGATTTTTCCAACGCACGGTTATCGGTGAGTCGAAGCTGAGCGGCGACGTATAGGGACGCGGTCGCGGGCAACAACATCGTCACAGAAGCAACACTTCTCGTAAACACATCGACGTCGGCGTTTAATATTCTCAAGCTGCAGTTAGCATCCGGTTAACCGGCGCGACCGCACCCATCGTGCCGGACGATACTTTTTCCGTTAGCAAGAAGGGAGGGAGAGAGAGTGAGGGAGGGAGGGAGGGAGGGAGAGAGGGAGGGAG
>NW_022639476.1:1411560-1421954 GCF_010583005.1 Odontomachus brunneus
GAGGGAGGGAGGGAGGGAGAGAGAGAGAGAGAGAGAGAGAGAGAGAGAGAGAGAGAGAGCCCGATGAGACCATTTCCTTTTTGCTACGCCTCGATTCGGGGACGTAAGAGGCCTTGGGAGGATCGAGCCGGCGACCTATATCGCTTTTATGTTAACGCTTGAAATACGAACGCGCCGAATCCTAGGTGTCTCTTTTCGTTCTCCTTGATCGCGTCCCGCTTCGATCCTCAAAGGTGCGCTCATACCTGCCGACACAATAAACAGCTCGATTCTAGGAAGCCAATATGCGGAAAGAGTGTCGATACTCCAGCGATATAGGTATTTCTCTCTCACCACCGATTCGCTACGGTACTTTTGTTCCAATGCGCGGACCCACGTTCTCGGCGTTGGAATTAAACTCACGATATTTGGCTCGCTGGAATTAACGGCGGGAGAGAAAGAGGGAGAGATAGCGCGAGAGGAGAGAAAAATCCCCGATTTCACTAATTTAATTAAAAGGTGCACGGGGAGGAAGCAATACGGCTGGCTCGCACATAAATCTGCTTGCGCCAGTCAGATCAACAGTAAAGTGTGGAACGACTAATTATGTGATTACTGCAACTGCTCCGTTGCAACTGCGGTGCAATTGTTCCGTTTACAGCGACGATATCTGCTTGTCTCAACCAGAGTATTGTTATCCGCGATAAATGTGTCAGCCCAACCGATTTCTGGTTGTCACAATCACATCACACTCAAACCACATTGATGTAGCTAATGTACACTGAAAGGAAAATATTTGAGCATTTATATTCGTAGAATATAAAGCTTATTCACAGGAATGAATTCATTCTGCGAAATAAATTTTCTTTCACAAAGAAATTAATTTTCAAGCATTTCTTTCTCCAGAATAACTGAGAGTAATATCAACCATCCACATTATCATTGCACAATGACTAGAATGATACAGCTATGCTCACATTTCCTACTGGATTCATCATATCATTGTTTTGCGGGGAACTTTATTTTTAAGCTAGAGCGAGGGAATCGGTGCAGTGCACGAATCGAGAACTTCCGAGAGACGCGAAAATAATAATTCGCTCGTTTCGCAGAAATGATTTATTTCACGGAAACGGCCGATATACCCGCGGCAACCTTGGGAATAAAATAGAAAAAGAAAAGAAGAACGGGGGGGATCTCTAGTCAGGTGAGTGTGACGCGCGTGGAAGCGCTCGGCCGGCAGTTGTGGTTCTGCCAAAAACGTAAGAGATCAACGATGATCACGAGCGTGGAAGGAAACGTGCCGATAGCGCGATTGAATAGGTCACAGAGAAAGACTCGCGCAGAACACGCACGCACGCACGCACGCACGCACGCACGCACGCACGCACGCACGTGGCTCCTGAACACACATCCTGTATATCGGGAATTTGGCGGTTTTTGCTTGACAGCATGTGAACTTGGCGGTTTACAAACCTCGCGCGATTGCGCAAGATTTCCTCCCCGAGGGAAAGAAGAATGAAAGAAAGAACGGTCGCGTCGTTCGTCAGCACGAAAGAACAACGAACTCCGCGTCGCGTCGTGTCGTGTCGGCGTTTTCGCCGAAAGAGTTTCGTTAAGACCGCGCGTATATATGGTTTATATTTGTATGACTTTCAACGTGCCTCTTTCTTGACGTGTTTGCGCAAAATAAAGAATTTGGACGGCGTCCCTCCCTCTCTCTCTCTCTCTTTTTTTCACACGACCGACGACGCGGTGCGTGTTACTAAAAATACATCGTAGGCGAAACGCGACCGAGAGAGCGCATCGCGCGCTTTCTGATGTGCCGCATTTATAGATCGGCCATTTACCGGGGCAAAAAGAAGAGAAAAAGGAGCTCGCGCGGCGCTTCTATGAAGGGCAGCGCGTGGGAGAGCGTGGTGGCTTGTGAGCTTCTCTCTCTGTCTCTCTCTCTTTCTTTCTCGTCTTGATGTTTCGATACTCGCGATATCGAAGTGCAGATCGACGTCGCGAAGCCATCCTGTCCCGGACTCGCTCGCGCGACCACGACGAGGTAACACACTGTTTTTTCGCGAGAACATTTACGAGTCCCTTCCGGTCGCGTGGCAGATTCTCGATGAATCTCCGGCGGTGGGTTCGCGGAGGCGAAAGAAAAAAAGAGACGCGAAATCGGCGGAGAGTGGCTTCCTCAAACAATTTCGCCGACTGCCGCAAAGGCGGGGCCAACATTTTCTCGCAAAATATTTAATCTGTCGTCGTGCGGGATTCCGACTTCGATTTTTTCCCCGCGCCCACGCCACGCGAACACATTCGGCAGCAAGTCAAAGTAGTCTGTTATTACTGCGTAAAACGATTGCCGCGAAAGCGCGCCCAGTTGACTGCGGGACTTCAATGATTCTATCATTTTCTATGAGAAGACGGCGGGAAAATAATTCAGCGCAAACCCTGAGCGCGCAGGCACCGCTGCCATCGACTTCTATGTATTACTAGACTGCCAACTCCTTACATATAAGGCGGCTCGATTCTTATGCACGAAACGAGTATGTAAAGTTATCTCTTCTGCGAGTGTCGTTCCGACGACGCATGTTTGCATGTATCTAAAGTGGTTAAGTTAGGTTTCCATCTCGTGTCGTGTCGTAAAAGTGCATTTCATCGACATTGTACAGACGCTCTGTTTACATATAATTAAATGCACGGAGAAAACTGCCACGGTTGCTAGATCTACGCATTCTGTGGTTAGAAAGAAGATTTATATGATTTGAAAAGTTGCTGTTGCCATACGCTCATCTATATAGTTGTCACAGCCACTCATAGTACTAGTGATACGTAATGCTCAGTAACGTCCTCGTCTTCGTCCTCAGAGTTGCTTCAACGAAGAAATATTGTCGTCTCTTTGTGCGATGCGCGGACCAAATGCTGTGATTGAGAGATCGGTAGGGTTTTCACGCGGTGCTGTGAAAATATCGCTCAAACACGCACGGACGCGAACTGAAATGTTTCTCCTGCGTGTTATATACAGAGAAGTCTGTGGCTGCTGCATATTCTCTGATATTCCTACCCGCGCACGGACTCGATAAAGCCCGCGAACTGTTATTTCTGTTTGAGACAATTGTCGAAAAGCGACCATCCAGCTGGCCGACGCGCCTCCTCGGTTACGAAGGCTAATAATGCGGCTCTAGAATTTCTATGAGAATAGAAAATGCGGCGGATCGGAGCGCTATTATGCAACACTCCCCTGCGGGGGCCACGTCGCGTCGCACTGGGCATTACGTTCGGAGAGAGAAAGAAGGAAAGAGAGAAAGAGAACAAGAGTATACCGGCTGGCACTAAACCTGTTTACGCGCAAAGTCCACCACACTCGCCATTTTTTACGATGCCGTATCCGCGCGTTTAATGCGCGACGCGAAGCAGGAAGGAATCATTTTTACGGTCCCACGATCACTCGCCGCTGCTGCACACTCCGTGGGTAAACAATGTACGTAAACAGCGATAATAGAGAAGCTGGTGGAGAGACGGGGGGAGGGAGAGGGCTCTCTCACCGCGCATATAAGCGGCCGTCGTGAATTTATTCATTCAACGAGGACGTCGCGAGCGCGACGTACCGCGATGTCGCGTTACCTACGAGATGAGACAAAATGATCGCGAGAGAGAAAGAAAGAGAAAGAGAGAGAGAGAGAGAGAGAAAGAGAGAAAGAGCAACGTGACGATCTGTGCTGTTCGGAATAAATTGCCGATTCGTTCGCGCGAGCTGCGAGTGCGCGCTTGTTGTTAGCCTATCTCTGTGATCTAGGGAATCATAAGCGTGCATAAATCTCGACTATATTCCGCGGAGTGGTCTCGCCTAGGATCATACAGCTCGTGCATTTATCGATATGTTCCTTGCGATTCCCACGGCTCGATAAGCGGCCGGAAATCGGGAAAAAATTGATTCTCGAAAAACGCGCCTCGACTGACGTGTTATTCGGCGGTCGCACGCGCGCGTATCTCAGGCTGTAAAGGTTAAATTAACGGGTTTACAATTCAAATTTCTCCTCTCGCGCGACGCCTCCCCGAGATATATTACTCGGCATGCGTAAGGACGCGTTCGAGACCACGTCGTATGAGAAAGTGCGCGCCGCGCCGATCGTAATCTCTTAATTTCGCATGTTTTTACGCCCCCGCGGGCGCGACGTCGGGGTACCCAAACCGGTATACCATAGTGCGACTTGGGTCGCATGCAGGATCACGCGCGGGATCAAACTAATCGCGCGACAAGATATAAAGATACCCGTTTCACCCCGCACTTACGAGCATCTTCTCGAGAAAGAAAAGTTTGTCTCCCTGCTCAGCCTCTTGGAACAAGCGATACATTCTCGTGAGATGCACCTTCCGAAGAAACGATTCGTTCGAAACTAACCCTTAAACAACAAGGTAAAATTATGAAACATAAATAACAAGATGGGTCATACATAATTCCGACATTCGTTTCGATTAATTTTATGGGTTTTGTTGATACAAAACGCATTTATTAAAAGAAGAAAGAAACACATTGTATTTCAATCAATACATTTCCGACCGCTTACTACAACTTTTTCCCATCTTTTTAGCAATAAGTGGATTCCACGATAGAAAAAAAGACTTATCTTTAGAAGTAATTAATTCATCGATGAATTTTTTTATTTTTTTTAAGTGAAATCGCCTAAACCAGTATTCGAACGTTTTAATTGACAGATAACAATCGTCATATGTTTTAGTGATGCATCGGTCAGCTTCAGCGTTCGTTTTCTTTTGATCAAAGAGAAAAGCAATATGTGTCGAAAATGCTGTTTACTGCGGTTAATTTTTACACGTTCTAACCAATGAACACTTTTATAACAACTTGCCCGCTGTCAAGTTCCAGAAATGCTAGAATTCTGACAAACACAGCAACTGTGTCATTAAAGAAATTCATGATAATTCTTAACTAACGCCATCTAACGTTAACCCAATACTCTAAAATTAACCGATCGACCTAATGTTAGTGCGAGCTTGAGGTTACGCGGAGGCAAGACACGCTGGCTGCGACGTAGAGCGATACGTACGCACGACGCAGAGCTGCGCGGCGGAATGAGCGCTACGACGATCGGCAGCCGCGGCCGACGGGGGAAGCGACGAGCGCTCGACGCTGATTGGCGGAGCCGGCGTTGCGCCGGAGCGGGGATACGCTCTACAGCTGAGCGTAGTATAGAGCGAACTGGCGACGCACGCAGTCAGTAGCATATGAGCGCTCGCCGAGCGTATATCGTTGTGTTAACGGACGGTGCGACGGGGCGATAATGCCACCATCGTGATCGACGAGCGACCGAGTGAGAGAAAGAGAGAGAGGATCTTAAACGCCAGTCTGCTATACGCGCGTGCACGTCGTCGATATCCGGCATCGAGAACGAACGGAAGAAGAGACAGAGAGAGAGAGAGAGTCTTACATTGAGAGACTTGACGGAGGCGAGATCGTGGTCGCGCGCACTTGGCTCTGCGAGCACATGGGAGTGCAGAATTCGCGCGTCCTCGTGGCGGCGGTCTCTCGCTGTTCTTCGCTCAGATAAAGGCCCACCGCGCGCAACAAGGTGCCCCTAGAACGTTTCCGCTCAGTCGTCCGATTGATCGGTCGGACTACGACGCGCCGGAGTTCTCGCGTGGTTCGTGATCCTCAGTCGAGTCGCGTTCACGAGAGAGTCGCTTTTTTCGTCGTTGCACCGAAAACACTGTGGCGCGCGCGCAACGTTTTTTCGGCCGATCTTCGTTGCTCAGGTAGAGGAAAAGAGAGAGAGAGCGAGCGCGACGTTGCCGTTGAAGAACGAAAGGACGGCTTGTTTTTTCGTCCCGAGGGAGGAAGGGAGCGAAGGCCCGCTCTCTCACGAACGTGCGTCGCAAGTCACGCGGCAATCGCCTTCGCCGGTCAGTGAGAAGAGGAACGTCGCCGGGACATTCGCCAAGCAGAGAGTGATCAGCCGCGACGTCGTGTGTTCGAGAGGGTGAAGGATTCTGCTGCGCGTGCTCTCTCGTACAATTGACCACGCAGCGCGCTGAATTGTGATGCGAGTCGTTGACTGTTAAATTGAAAGTGTAGTGCACGCGGAGTTTCTCTCACCAACTTACGAAAATGGTGCCGCAACAACAGGACAGTCCCTCGACCTCGGGGCTTCCTACGTTCGGATCGTTACTTGTGGATAAAAATTCGGCGACTCCGTACTCCGATGCAACTCAGGTAATTTTCGCAACTTAATTTTCCTGATTCGCGTGACGACGACCGGCGAAGACGATCGTCGCACGACTTGCGACGCACGTTCGTGAGGTCGTCGTCGTCGTCGTCGTCGTCGTCGTCGTCGTCGTCGTCGTCGTTGGTGATGCACGCTTTTTCCGATCGGTCCGCCAACCGGGAGTCTGCCGAGCGGGAGGTCTCGTGCTGAAGACACTCGTGTGTCTCACTCGGAAACCCGTGTTCAGCTCGCGCTCGGACGCTAATCTCAAATTCTCGAAAAAAAATAGTTAAGGTGCAAAACGCGACGTCGCACATGCGGTGCTACACGATATTGCTCGATCTATCACTCTGTGCTCCAACACCTCTGACCTAAGTCGAACTGCTCCGAGTGACATTTGTCATTAAACGCGCGACAATTGACGCAATTGCCTTTTTTGCGTGAGAACGCCGAACGATGAAACAGATATAATGATATCAGCGATCTTCCTCCTTTCTCGACGTCAAAATCGCTTCGTCCCGGTATCATGTTCGGATTTACAATGCTGATCGCGCGGAAGTGTTGACGAAGTATTAACTATCGACGTGTTGAAAGAGAGAGAGAGGGAGAGAGAGACAAGTATTTAAAGAGGATCGTAAAATGCATTTCCGCTCGCGTGCGTACGCGAAGTGTATAAATCTCGAAGTGCGTTCGCGAGATTTATCGCTGCGCCGGCTATTTAGCATTCTTTTCGCATTCATCGACGGGACTTGTCTAGAATTTATGATGGACGGCCGCATAGGTAATGCGCTCGGGAGAGACGGCTCTATACGAGACGTTTTGCCGAAACACACGCGCGATTATCCGCTCAGAACGATACGATTCTTATCTTCTTTTCGTAAAAAAATATCCCCCTTTACCATCGGCTCATTCGGCCGCGCATTCCAACACGAACGGAGAGATCCTACTCTGACAGAGAAATATCCAGCGAATAAAAAGTGGCGTGGCCACTGATAACATGTTTACTTTTATGCCGGGATACACATTTTTGCAACTGAGAAATTTGTTTCGAACCAGGAAATATAAGTCTCTTCTCTGAAGCGTGCTTTGTCTCTCGTGAAAGAACGATTATTTATTCTATTCGCGCACGACACGGGGAGAGAATTTTATAGTGACATTTTTATAGTACAACTGTTATAAAAACACAGGATTTTGTAGCCGAGGAGTAGGTCGACATTCTACAGTAATTCACTGTCTTTTCGTTTCACAGGCGCTATTTTTCAAGAACTGAAATGTTACTTGCTGCGTTTCTAGCAAAATTCGCTATGTTCTTTAGCAAGATAGACTTTAATTGATACACGGCCTGTTCCTATAACTACTAAGAACACAGTAAAATCGGAATAAATTTATATAAAAGAAACTATGATATATTCTCCCCATGCAGAATCGAAATTTCAGTGAACGTGTGTTATTAGTACGCGACATTACCGAGTTTTTATCTTCTAGATAATCTCTCTGTCATCGTCTCGCGATCGATTCTCGACAGTATCTCGACATTACGCGCCGACTCTGTTATTCATGCGCGAGGACGAAATGTTAAACCACATTTCGATTTCGACATACTGGATTATTGTCGGCGAGTAGTCGGTAGCTTTGATCGGGAAACAAGGATTGTGCAAATATCTCGCGCAACGAAAGACGTAGACGCGGCACTTTAAAGCGGAGCGATCAGCAGAGAGCGAGTTTCTCACGAAGGCGCTTTAACACCAAATAACCGACAGCACGGTGGACAATTTGTCCATCGAAAGTGTCAAAATTCGATTCGACGTTCGATGAGAGATACGACGGCGCGTCGAGATAGCTCGTCGTTATACGAGACGCAAAACGCCTCTCGATGTTTGTTTTTGCGAGACGCGTCGCCTCGACATCATAAGCGATGTTTTCCTGTATGTCGAACGACGAAATCGGTGTCTTTGACCGAAAGAAATCGGTCGTTTCGAATAAATATAGAAATATACTTATCTTTTCTTATCGTCTGCTACCCGAAACAGCAGATACGATTTTTGTGTGTATACATACGTATACATATAGACACACACACAATATCCATATCATCAAAACACCGACAATTCTATTATCGCTTGGATCGCTCGATTTTAAATCTCAAGCATCGCACGGCTTAGAAAAGAAAGAAACGATATATTTACCTGTCGCGTCGCCAAACAGTTGCTTCTCGAATCACACACACGATCGGCTTTATTTTCACGCTAAATTATCTTATATATTCGGTATTTTTTATGCATTTTCGAGCGTTAAGTGCACACTTTTTATTCCAAATTTCGTTTCTCTTGTACGAGCGCGAAGATGTTTTAGCAGGGTGTATTTGGCGTTTGAACGCATCAAGAATACGCTTTTCTGATTCTCAAGCCGAAGTAGTTTTTTTATGTGGGACACTCTTACAAGAAACACGGAACTTGGGACGAAAAGGGTGTGCTTGGCGCGTTAGAAAACACACGTCGAGAATAAGGTCCCAGAGATACACCGAGAGAACCCGACAAAAATGAAATGTTCAAAGAGAGCCGCACGAGGAAATTCTGAGAAAAGATAATCCTGTCGAGGCGGAACAAAAAAGGGACGAATGAAAAGTTAGATTTCGAAATTTTAAGAGGTATTTTAACAGACCGTTGAAAACTTCGCTAAAAATAGGATTATAGCCGAATTATGAAAAGAGATTAAAGGAAACCCGGATAGAGAGTATATAGAGGACTGGGTCTGGAAACTTCTGCTTTAGGTCGCCTCGTCAGTTGCGTTTTCTTACGAACGAGGATGGGCAGAAAAAGAGCCATATGGCTCGCATGAAAATTCGTCGACGTTTTTCAGACCCGGCCTCTTCTCCTTCCTCTTTCTCTCTCTTTCTCTTCTTTCTCAGAGCTCGATACCGGATACTCCTTCCATATGTAATTACTTGAAGGCACATCGAAGGAAAGAGAGAGAGACCCGGCCGACACCGACATTTTTCTCGGTAAGTCCCGGCTCTCCTTTCGACCGGTCAATTATCCCTCGGGACTTTAATGGTTCAGCCTCTAATTCTAGAGTTCGGCGTCCAGGTAGTCCCTCACTCGCTCTCTCTCTCTCTTTCTCTCTCTCTCTCTCGCTCTCTCTCTCTCTCTCTTTCTCTCGGGGTCGTGTATTTTGTATCGCTCCGGGGAAATAACATTCCCCGGGTTGGTGCGCGCCGGGCGCTCGTTCGAGTATCGGTTCGCGGCGGAATAATCGATCGATCGCGTCATCGTTGTGATTTTTGATTTCGCACGCACGACTCCGCGCCGGCCAGAGAGAGGCTGTAATTCGATGGTGCACCGTTCATTTCGATCCGGCCGTAAGCACGAATCAGGAATATAGCGACCGTTGTGTGTTCTATTTAGCATCCGTTTTAGTCGAGGAATCGGTTCAGTTGGCGTCGCCGCGTTTGTACCGCTGTGGATTTGCACAGAGAAAATATTGCGGTGAAAATTACGCTAAAACTACATCTGTTTCTGCAATTTTTTTGTAAAGCTAACTTATACTGGCACTGTAGTATGAGTTATTAGAGAATTGAGATAAATTTAACGGTCTATCAAAACATTCAAGTAATTTGTAAAGTAGTAAAAAAAATGTTAGTAAAATTTGTAGTAAAAAAATGTTAGAAAAGGAGAAATATATACAGTAACTTAGATCGCAATTTCTGTACAGTCTGAGATTACAGAAATTCTGTTGCGATTTTTGCTACAAAATTTTCGCTCTGAAAAATCGTGAACTCGGACGTGTAACTTCGTTCCTAATACCTCATCATCGCGAGTCGCAGTCTCGTTATAATATTCGTCCAGTTGAAGTGGATTGCGCGATGAGAAAATCCGGGAATTACTTGAAATGGTCGCTATTTATTTCTCGAGGAAAGCATTCGTGCAGAATATTCATAGGTCTTTTCTCGCTTTATATTCGACGGCCGTTCCGATCGGATCGCGTCGCAGTTACGTTAAGCGTCTTAATCTCGACACATGCTGTAACTCTCTGCACTGTTCGTTATCAAACTTCCGTTGCATCCGCCCGGTGATAGTCGCAACTGAGACCGCAGCCAGTGCGTTATGATAAAAGCTCGTCTGAAGTGCGCTTCAGGGGAAGGGATCGAGGCGAGAGAAGACGGGCTTTCGCGCGAATGCACGCGGATGTTGTCCGAATTCGTCG
>NW_022639476.1:1422048-1422866 GCF_010583005.1 Odontomachus brunneus
GGGGGGGGGGGGGAGGATGGCGTTTCAAGTTGATTAACATTAATCCGACCGTTGCGGATCGCGGGAGCATATGCGTTCGCGCGAACGGGATATTAGACGGTCAAATATATTCATTAATACAGAAATCAGCGCGCGCGATCCAATCTCGCGGCTCGTTTAGCGTTAAAACGTGACAGTTAATTTCTACCTCGCACCATCCGACATATCGCGCGCGATCTCCGCGTTAATCCAGGAGGAATACGCTATCTCGCTCGATGTTATTATTCACGTGGCGCGCAACGGACAGTCGTGTTTTAGAAGCGTTTTGATGCGCTACGCGAAATATGGGCCGCATCTTTCCGACATTCGTGCTGCGAGCACGTCGCTCCGAGAGCGCAGGCTGCGCTAAGCTGTACCGGGACGCGAGAATAAATACAGATAAATAGGTAGATAGACAATTGCGTTTATTAACGCTCTAGAACTGCATCTCTTTAAGGACGTTACAATGAATGTGAAAAATTGTATGTCCTTAGTGTATTTTTACTCTTAAGAGAGTAGATTTAGCAATATAAATAATTACAGTGATTTGTACAGACGCAATTATATATATATGTGTGTGTGAGTAGATTGCGAAATAAATTGCTAATGTTCCTCCAATTGCTTCGGGTTTGTGATTCGTATGTTTATATGTGTAAAATTAATTCTGTGTAAACTTGTAAAATCGATGATAGTATCTTCTGCTTTGACGCAAGTATATAGTTTTCACGCTTAAACGCAGAGAGAGAGAGAGAGAGAGAGAGAGAGAGAGAGAGAGAGAGAGAGAGAGAGAGAGAGAGAGA
>NW_022639476.1:1422876-1430020 GCF_010583005.1 Odontomachus brunneus
AAGAGAAAAGAGAGAGAGAGAGAGAGAGAGAGAGAGAGAGAGAGAGAGAGAGAAAGAGAAAGAGAGAGAAAGAGAGAGAGAGAGAAGGAGAAAGAACAGGACGGACCAAAGGACCCGAGCGAGGAACGTGGGATCCGTAATTTTCGTCTCGATTCCAATTTCTTTTTCTCGCGGGCTTAATCTTGTCCGGTAAATTGGCGGTGGCCCTCTGAACTTCTCTTTGACTGCCGTCGGCCTCTCCCTGGCCGTCTCCGGCCGTCTCCTCCGTCGCCGTCCGCCTCCTCCTGATAGGTACAATCCCATCAAATTATCCCGATTACCTGTAGCCTTGACGGCATACGCGAGCCTTTCTAATAGAGACAAACGCGCGCACCGGCGTTAACGACGATTTCGAAGTCGAACGCGCGCCGCCGACATTCGCGCGACGCGCCAATATTTCTCGCGTACATCATAATACACAACAGTCCAATAATATTTTCCATTTCCGCCCAGGATATTTTGCCTCGGGCGCCTGTTATATCTATATATTTTTGTGTCATGACCATCAATTTTTCTGAAAAATCGGCAACTCAGTTGTAACAGTAATAGTGTATGTACACAGAGAGAGAATTTTATAGTAAAAATTACTATACAAGACTTTGTCCGAGGAATAGATCGACATTCTCAGCTGTAATTCATTGTCCTCTCATTTTATGTATATTACTTACATTTTAGGAATCGACATGTACTATTTGCTGTGTTCCTAGCGAAATCTGCTCTTAGCGAAATTTATTGACAATTTGTTCCCGGGATAACGATCAATGTAACTTTTTCTTAAAGGCAAATACGTGAGAATTTTCACTTTTCATAAGTTCACGCTACGAGAAAAGATCGATACTCTGGACTATTAGACACAGTAAAATTGAAAAGAATTTATATAAAAAAAAAAAATATTACAATATCCTCTCCATGTTGTGCATTCACCGTGTTGCACTTAACGTAGTTGAGAGTCACTGATTCTTCCTACAAAAACCAACAGTCGTGATACAAAAATGTGTAGATACAAATGCGTCCAAGCTGAAACACCCTAGCCGGAAATGGAAGGCATTATTGAAGTCCTGTGTGCGTCCCTCGTATTCTCCCGCTCTCGCTGGAGAGTGTGTAGCCGTTGTGAATGCGGCGGTCGTTCGATTCGCGCCTTTCGTTGACATTGAACGCGATTCTCGCGCTGAGAACCGCCGAGAGTACGGGATCAGAACGCCTGCCAGCTTCGAAAAATTCCCGCACGCTCTCGGAGAGATAACAAGAGCGCCGAGCTTTCATTTTCCGTGCTTTCCCGGCGCATCGTGCGAATTGCACGTCACGAGTCCTCGTAACAAGGTTTCATAATGAACTTTGCTGTAATTATACACGACTGTTTTTCCGTCGCGCATCCACAGCTGGTTGGCCGACCGGCTGCTCGCGCGTGTCCAGCAGGAAAAAGCGAAATAGTGGAGACTCGCCAAGAGTGATTAAATAATAATGATATCACGGTGGGAAAGATACGCGCGTTTCGTAACGCCGCGCGCGCGCGGCGCGGCGATTACATAAACAAATCGCGGGATCCGCGAGGGCGGCACACTCTGTCGATCTCGCGCGATCCAGAAGGGTGTCGAGGCAGCCGTATGATGCTGCCAGTAACCGACAGTAAAAACCATCGAACGGATATGCGGCCGGCCGGCCAGCTTGGCTCTCTCGAATCGCTTTCACGGAAAGCTCGCGTGATAACGCGGCATGGGATACGTCGATACGTTCTGAGAAGCGCATCCGGTGCTGAAGAAAGGGATCTGCGTTTTATCGCGAATGATTGCAATTACCAATCGTAGCTCCGCGCGCAGCTTCGTCGTCGTTCACGTCGACGACGACGACGAGTAGGAGGAGTGCGGTGCGATCGCGCGAACACGTGCGAAATCCGCGCTTTTCCCCGCGTGAGTACGCGCGAACGTGACGTTTTATGCACGTTCGATTATCCTATTTACGAAAATTATTGTCGCGACTCGCGCTCGCGCGTCACGTTTGCCGCTAATTGCGGCCGCGCCGATTGATTCGACGCGCCGTTATTGATAGCGAACGCGATCTTTCCGTCGCGTGATCGCGAGCTCGAAAAAAATGCTGCTGCTGCTGCACGTTCGAGTCGCGTCGAGCATACGGGACTCGGTGGCATTTAAATCGCCGGCGGAAGTCGACCATTTAATATCGCGGTTAAGAGGCAAGACGGCGCGTATCCTGCGTATGGGATGTGGTGAAGATCGATATGACGGTACGTCGACGGAGAAAGAGAGAGAAAAAGAGAGAAAACACATCGGCAAGGGAGCAAGCAGCTGTACAATTAACACGCGGCCAGACGATTTCTACGTAATGGCCAAAGCAGCGCGTTTCACGCGAAGCTATTATATATTCCGCCGCCGTCGATCTCGCTGAACGCTCATTGAAATCAAATCTAAAGGAACGTCTATATTGGAAGTAGTAAGAAGTAGAAAATAAGAGTAAGAAATTGACCAACCATTGTCGAATATGAGAAGAATAATCAACTATGATTGGTCAATTTCTTATTCTTACTTCCTACTTACTGCTTACTTCCAGTGTAGATGCCTCTTAACCTTCCTTCACTCACGTGACTTCCTAATTCGCAAAGACTTGATTCGCGAGACCGTGTCTGAAATAATGCACGGAGAGAATCTTATAGCGAAAATTGCTACACAGAATTTTGTAACCGAGAAATAAATCGATATTCTGCCAAAATTGGTTATCTAATCGCTTCGTTTCTTCTAGTTGAAGTGTCGAGACGCATGCCAAATTAGTGATTTCGGAAAATTGTCGATTTTCGTCGAGTGGCCGATAGATGAGTCAAGGAAGGTTAAACTTGTTTCGCCACATCGGTGGAGTCTTCCATAGAATCCCGCCGATCGTCGGATTATCTACGCGTGGATTATTAAGCGCGCGAGTGCGAGCGGTGAAACCAGCGGATCGGTGGTGCCGTAACACCCGTGTGTTAACCGGTGTAACGGTATTACAAAAGCGACAGTGAAATGGCGGGATGAGAGCGCCGGTTTCGTTTCTCGAAAGTTACACACGCGCGTACGCGAGCGTACGCGTCACGTTGTAATTACTCGGCGCTCACTTGCGCCGAATGGCACGATAGAACGCGATGTCTCGCGAGTCCCGCTCTCGAAATTCGCGCGAAGAAAGGAAGGAAGAGGGAAAGAAAGAGAGAAGACGGCGAAACGGAGGAACGGTTAAGGTCTTTTGTGGAAAAGAGTATGCGTAAAATTGGCAGTAAAGATAGGAGTTACGGCGGGTCGTAAGAAATCCTGATAAGAGCCGAGATTTCTGCTTGGGTGGTGCCAGTTATTGTTACGGTTATTATGAGAATATAAAGCGGGAGGGACGGTCGAGCCCCGAAACAGGCCGACTAGAAATACAATCGAGTATTTGTACGCACAATCGTTGTCGAATTAATCGACACACGTTTCGAGCGCTATCAGACGCGCGACTTTGCGTTTCGTGGTTGTAGCGTTTGAACTTATTCTTTCGCCCACAAAATGCCGACGAAACGTTCGCTTTAACATCGTTATTTCGGATATGCTCACGAGATTTCCAAGTTTTCATGACGATAATAATCATAACAATATTATAGAGGGATAGAAAGAGAGAGAAGGAGGGAATAGGAAGTAAAACGATAAAACACAGTTTTACGATAAAACGATAAAACACGAGAGATCTTGGCGCGTTATCGGTTATTTGCATCCTCTTTATCTATCGATCTAATCTCAATGACATTGCCCATATCGAGCCGCACAATGTCGCCTCTATCGATCTCGTAAAAGGCGCTCAAGCAAAACAATGATGCGATTGATTCCATCCCGGAAATGGCGCGCTTGTGATATTTCTTTCTCTCTCTCTCTCTCTCTCTCTCTCTCTCTCTCTCTCTCTCTTTCCCCCTCCTGTTTCTGTCTGTCGTGTGTGACGTACAAGAGGTCTCTATGGCGCGAAAAAAGAGATTGGTGTGTCGTCGAGGCGACGAGAGAGATAGAGAGAGAGACAGAGAGAAGAAAAAAAGGAAAGAAAAAGAATGCTTTTAACGTTCTCCCCGAGCCGGTACGGTCGATCGGGCGAGATTAATGTCTATTGCAAGGTCGCGTTGACAGATTCATAGCGGTAAATTGTGCCGGCGAAGGTCAAACGAAAGTACGACCGTGCTCGCCGCGAGACGAACGGTCGGATCAAACGTGTGTACATGTTAGAGCAGAATTGATTTCAGCTCTTTGGAGGCCAGCGTGCTTCTTTTTTTCTTCCTCTCGTGTCTCACTGAAATCATGTTTCCGCGGCGAAGAGAGAATAAAGCCACCCGGTGAATTTCCATCGGCAGTGCGGTGCTGCTCCCGCGAGGTGTTAAAATAGGAATTGAGGTGTGCGCAACACACATCGCGCTCGCGGACGATGTCCCTACGTGCGAAATAGAACGTTCTACACGGAAAGAACGGTTGGCCCACACGTAAACCTGGTTGTGCCAACCAGATTCAACAATAAAAGACGGGACAAATAATTATGTGGTCGCTGCGACCACAGAACACATCAGTTGCCGAGTTACAGTGACGATATCTGGTTGCTTCAACCGGAGTGTATCCACGGTAAGTGTCGGCCCGATCGATTTCTGGTTGCCGCTGCCAGATTGCCGCGCAACCACATCGATGTAGCTTGATGTACACCGGGAAACAAATACTTGGAAATTTATTTGCGGGACAGAAAGTCCATCCGCGAAAGATTTAACTTTATTTCATAGAAATTAATATAAATAAATTTCATTTCCCAAAGAGAAATGAACTTTATATCTCGCGAAAGTATTCAAGATTCAAGTATTTTATTTTTCTCAGTCATCAAGGTCACTGAATCATGTTAACCGCACACATCACCATCACACAGAGATAACTAAGATGATGCAACTATGCTGCTTGCAACTAAATAATTTTGGTTATGCGTACTATACGGAAAAAAAGTTAATTATCTGAAATCTGGTTATGTATACTATACGAAAAAAAAATTAGTTGAATTATCCGAAATCCAAGTATCTGGTGGAATACATATGAAGGGACCAGAATTCCGATTGGAATTATCAGAATTCTGTTCAAGTTGACAAGACTCTAGTTAGCTAAACATTTTTAGTTAACCAAAGTCCTGTTAATTTGAACAGAATTCTGATGACTTCAAATTTTTGCATATCTTTCTTTCTCGTCTATGAAAGTTTATGTATGGAAATTCGCCGCGAATCATTAGTCGGCGAGACGAGATCCAGTCGTCGTCTCACAGTCGAGCTAATCTGACGAAATGCAGCCGTCGTTTTTCCGTGAGGCTTCTCCTCTCCCTCTTGTGATCTGCCTCTTCTATTGTTACGTGTATTTTGGAGAACAATGTTAAACTTTCCCTCTTCTTCTGCTCAAATATCTTATCTTCAATTCCGACAGAAATGTTCGATGGTTTTTTTCTTCTCTTGTGTTGAGCCCAGTCGAGGAAATCATCCGTGACCGTTATTGACTGTGGAAATTTTACGACTTTACATTAACACAACTACCTGAAAGAGAAAACAAAACGTAGGCTCGAAGGAGGCGCACAGATGCGTCATATAATTTTTTTCCCTTTGAAGTGCCGGGATCACCGTCGAGTTCGATGAATCACTGCGATGAACGTTTGACACGACGTAACGCAACGCGGCCGAGAGCAGAAAGAGAGAGAGAAAGAGAGACAGATAACGGAAGGTGGTTTTGATGCAGCGTTATCTGCGTTTTACCGAATCGTCCGTCGCTGTGATCGTCTCGCGGCAACGATAACATTCGTTATTTCGTAAACGACGATACAGATGCGTGACGCATTCCCCGGGTAGAGGTCGATGCACCGCGTGCTGTACCGCGTGGCTTCGCTCGAGAGGGAATCGAGACTCGATCGTTTGAAAGCCTCACGGTGCGTTCCGCAGTTTCCAGCTTGTCGGCTGTAAATCCTCGCGAAATTTACGCTCGGAACTTACGGGCTGTTCTCTCGGAATCTCTTGGAGCTAAATCTCACTCAAAATGTGTGAGCATACCGCCACTCGGTATCGCATGAGTGAACATCTGACTCGATTTTACAACGACTCCTTGTCCCGCACGAGCGAGTGTTTCGATCGATTAGATAAAGCGATTTCGACGAAAAAAATATCGTGGTAAAAATTGCACCAAAATTTCACAATTCGAAATTACAGTTATATGAAAAAAAATGTTATATACGTCAAACTTTTATTACGAAATTATTATAGTCGAGTGTTTTTTTTATCATATATTCGTCAGACTATTATTTCTACGATAATTTACATCAGTATGGTCGAACTTTACAAAAAACATTGCGAAATGAAATATGATAATTTTTACTGCAATATTTTCTCCGTGCAGCTCTTCAATTTCGAGCGAACATATTCGCTCGATGATTTCGAATGGAGGACTCATTCGATACGTGAGTGAGCGGTCTCGCGAATTCGAGTGACTCGGCTGTGCTGCGCTACTTTTCCAAGCGGGAACTCGGAAACTCGAAGGAAAATTTCGTTCCGCATTTGCTTTCACAAGCGATCTCTACCAAACGAATACGCGAACCTACAGAACTTTCATCCAGTCATTTTCCTCGAACGTTACTTCTCCCACGACTTATTCCCCTCTCGCGTTCATCCCGGTCGGAAGCGATCCGAGTCGGAGCTTCGGAGTCAGATCACCGCTCGCAGCATCCTTTCGCTCGGCAGCCGATGGAAACTCGGAGCGGCGCGGTTTACGAGAACGCTGCTTGTGCAACGGTTATTTCCGAGCAGCGCTCGCGTTCGCGCTCGCAGGTGCTCGCGAGAGACTTCGCTCAGGCGGAAGGGACGATTTTTCCGAGCTCTAAGTACAGCAGTAGCCAGGAACCGACACGAGGAGGAGAAGGAGGAGGAAGATGATAACGATAACGGCGTGATCGGCCGCAACGGCGGAGGGTGCGTCTGGTTGTGGCCCGCCAAGGCCAGCTGCTGTTGCGTTGAGAAAACGCGGTCATCGCATCGTGGGCCGATCGTGGCTCCGGCGGAGGCAGCAACACGCAGCAACAGCAATGCGCTCGAAAGAGAAACAGGGGG
>NW_022639476.1:1430157-1468817 GCF_010583005.1 Odontomachus brunneus
GAAGCGGGGGGGGGGGGGAGGGAGAAAGAGAGAGAGGCCCAGCAGCAACGGAAGCAGCGGTTGTTTGGCGCAGAAACAGCAGCCGGCCACTTTGTTGCACGCCACGAAATTATGCACCGCCGAGAGGCGCGCGCGAGAAGCGCTCGTAAATAACGACCCGGCGTCACGAAATTACTTTCGGGGCACACGCCGTCGCCTCTTCTTCCCTCGTATTGCCGCCTTCGATTCTCGATCTTCGTGCGTACGTATGCATGCGCACGTACATACATAAGTGCTTGCGTGCGTGCCGGTCTCTCATACCCAGGTAGAACAGATAGTCAAAATAACGTCAATCTGACATCATTTTGACCAAAAAATAACGTAAATTTGATCAATATTTGGTCAAAATGACGTCAGATTGGCATTATACTTATATATACTTATACATATTTATATATATTTATTCTTATATATATTTTTTCTTGTTATTTATCTATCTGTAACTTTGTATCATTGATATATCAATGATACAAGTTACAGATAGACAAATAACAAAGGAAGAAAACAAGACGAATTCTAAATAACAATCAAAGAAAAAAATTAAACATACCTTGAAAAGGCGATGAAAACTCAGTTAAAAGCATAATAATGTTGATAACAAGATATGAAAAATAATTAAAAATAATGAGAATGTAATTATGGCAGAATGAAACAACAAGAGAAAGAGTGAAGGGTTCCCGCCGCTAAAACATCACGTCGTCGAGCAACTCCGAGTTCTCTTTTAATTGCACGTCAATGCTAATTTAGAGCGTTGTATAAACGCTAGATAGACGCGTTGACCTGGACATAAATGATCAATCGAAGGATACCATTAGGTAATCTAATAGTCTGTCATCGAGTCCCGTGATACTGATCAGGCTACTACCAAACAGTTATCTGGTCTGAATAGGGTGATTTCACTAGGTCCTGATAAATTATGCAACGCAGTATGTCACTCAGGATTTTGTGAATAAATTAAGTCCCTACTAATCTCTTCAGTGGCGATTTATAACGACTCCTCAACTCGTAGGGCACGTTTTCTTCTCTTTGATAAGTTTATCTCTTCTCTTTATTGCTATTTTCTTCAAGGAATATCGATACAAGTGGAACACAAAGTAATCCAATTCTCATTTGTATTTGCTAAGAATGTTTAAAAAATAGTTCTCACAAGTAAAGCGAATTAATATTTAACCACGAGACTTTTCCACTTAATAATGAGACTTAAAGACGTAATAATGAAGACGATTACATCTCCTTGTACAAGCTAGACAATTAGATTGGGATCAGTGGGAAAAATTCCTAATAATCGGAACATCTATCAGGAGTCTCTATCGTCCTCCTCTCGGTCCTCGCTCAGTCGCACGTAATATCGAGACCAAACGATTCGAGGAGTCGTCTAACGGGAGATCGCGAAGGCGGGATGTGCGAGTCGGATAGAGCGCGAGCAGAGCAGCGGTGGCGGCGGCGTGCAAGGTGATGGCTCTTGGTAACCTACATCCAGGTTCGCGATCTCCACTCCCGTACGTCGACCGTCGACATCTGAAAGTATAATACACACCGAGCGAGCGAGCGTGCGGCGTTAGCCACGGCATTAACATACACCGCTGTCTAATAAGCAACGCAAATCGCGAGCAGATCAGAACGCGATGCCCTTGCACGAGCGATTTCTTCGCGCTCGCCGGGCCGGGCCCTGTTCGCTCGCTCGCTCGCTCGCTCACTCACTCGCTTGCGTTTCGATAATTACGCGTTGCGTAACGCGCGCGCGGCCCCCTGCGCGCATCAGCGCGCCAAGGTCTCCTCTTTCGTGGAAAGTTCGCGGAGCGAGACGGTCTGGGAAATTAGGCGCCGCGGAGGGGGTTGCGCCTCCTTTCGCAAGAACCGGTATATCTCGGCCGATATCATTACGTTATCGTTGAATCGCGATATCCCGCGAGTGAGCGAGCGAACGAGCGCTAGACTGAATTTCGCAAGTCACTCGGGTTTTGCTAAGGAGCGCGCCTCCTGGTGGTATCTGCCTCTCGGTGGCCGCGCTATTTTGAATCCTTCGCGGAAAACCTCCTCGAGGAAATATGTCGCGTCTCTCGTTGTTCGTCGCTTCGTCGTCTGACTCCTTGTCTCTGTCGTCGGTATTCACACGTTAGACAAGAAAAATGAAATAACGTAACATTACCCCAGGTAAACCTCAGTAGCTGATGCAAACTTGGCTGAAAGGCTAATGTCGTCATTGCTGTCATTGTTGAGACTTGGCTAAGCGCAGTTACTGGCCGGCATTTTAGACGCGCGTATCAGCACGTTGCGAGGAACTGGCAACCGTTCCCGAGTATCTCACCGTATAAATTCACTGAAATGTGTCGTACTCCTTCTGGGAAAATACGATTCGAGGGTTACGTCCTTCTTGAGGAAAATTTCCCTGAAACTCTATAGTTTCGAGCGTGCTATGGAATTTCTCAGTAAAATTTTCCTCGGGCGTCTTGGGACCTAACCCGAAGAGGTATTTCTTATTCTTCTTAGACGATCGTCCTCTGCTGTGTAGAATATTTTGGTCGTGTTCTTCGGGCACAGTTGACGGGGGAACCGTGTCGAGACCAATCCTTCACGGCTCGGAACTAACGTCCTCTCCGTTCTGTAGAGACACTTGAGTATATTCAGATGACTCTATGGACGCCGCTTTCGTAACGCGAACGGGACATATGGCGACGCCTCGTTCAGCCACGATGCTCCACCCGCTTCTCATCCCTCTTCGGAAACCATATTTTTCGGCAGGAGCTCTTATCCCCTTGTCCCCTCTCTCTCTTTCGCGCGCGCAAACGGTCACGTTCGATTTGCTGGGTCTCGAGCTCGCGCGATTTCCACGGGTCGCAGGTAAAAGCGGTCGAAGGATAATGATTTACGCGCAGCTGGTGGTGGGAGCCCTCGGGGGCACACAAAGAATTTCACCCCCACCTCGACGGCGGCCCCGACATTTTGTTGAGGCCCCGAGAATTCGGGCTGTATATATCGCTGCTCGCACCTCTCGCGCTCTCTTCTCTTTACACACACACACACACACACACACACACCTTCCTCTCCCGTTCCCGGGAGAATCCATTACGCCGATCATCTGGCCGACGATATCTCTCTCATTTTTGCGGCGTGTAGCTCGTCGAAACGATCGGTCGCTCCGATATACGACGTGTTGCGCCAGATATTCCGCGGGACGCGCCGGGATGTTACATAAATCGAATCGCGAGCGCGCGCGCGCAAGAGAGAGAGAGAGAGAGAACCGCGGCCGAATTTCAGCAGGACGACGGCGTTGTAACTCGTTGAGCCGAATAATCATCCTCGACGATCGCGCGGGACCGGTCGGCCGGCTCTGCTCGGCTATATGGTTATCGGGCATTTAACCAATTAGAGGTTACCGTCTAGATATTTATACGGTCAATTAGGGTAATCGCGACAGCGAGGTAAACGTGCGCGCGCGCGAGGGCCGCGCGATACATACATTTACTTTTTCCATCGGCGAGATGTGAATAGTCATCGCTCTTTATTAACTTTATAATGAGCGTTGATTTTATCGCCGAGCGATATATCTATGTGCGACGCGCGTCACTAAGTCGCGGAGACAGCGACGTGCAAAGTATGCATAATGTTTTTGCGGCGACCTATCTGAGCTTTCTTTCTTAGTCCTTTCTCTTTTTTTCTTCTTACGAGATATTATCGTGCTCTACAAGAGCCTGCCGAAGCAGATTGACAGGCAAACGCAATTCTATTCTCCTATAAGTAACAGGCTATGCACTCGCAACTATCAACCTGCATTGGCTCTCCGACAACGTCCTCCGTGTGATTGAGATTTCAAAGAGAAGCTTAGCAGCATAATCATTGAATTATGAAATAAATAGGGAAAGGCCAATGGGAGCCAAGCACAATGTCGTATGCGAAAAATTTAATATGATTTAATATTACATTAAAAAGCCTTTTTAAGTGCGTTTAAAGTTTTTTTTATATAATATTAAATCACATTAAACTCTTCCCATACATCTTGCGCTTTCCCTATATATTTGATTGTACATCATTTGAACCTTTTACTTTATTATTCATTGCATTATCTTTATTTCTTCTTCGTCCTACGATCCGAAGAGCGTCGTCCGTGTTTTCGCGAAGTGCAAGAGCTTGCACGAGGAGGACGCGCCGCGTGCGTTAAACGCGTCATTGTCGAGCAGCCTCGGTGCGTATAGGGAAGCGCCCCGCGACGTCACATGTTCAGGTCGGCCGTGAAGAAGCCGATGGCAGAGCTCGTTCGCGGCCGACCCATTTGAAACTTTCTCACGTTTCGCGACACAAATGACAATTCCGTGTTTCACGGTCGCGACTAGGAAGCGACGAGGTGATTTACAAGAGCGACTCGTCGTCGTTTGTGCGTCACCGACGATCCTTGGGCCTCTGCCGCCGCCGCCATCGTCGCCGTCGTCGTCGTCGTCGGCTTTGCTACACGCGGTTCCCGTTCGCTCTTTTCCTTTCTCGCGTTGTTCGCACGCGACCAAAAAGGACAATGCGCGGCTTTTCCTCTTCCTCTTCCTTTCCCAGCGATAACGCGCCGCGCCGCGTCGGCGAGCTCGCGATTGATCTATGGATCTCTATCTCCGTCGTCTCTGCACCTCGGCGATCACGATCGCGGAAGAGCGTTGATCGACGAATCAAACGAGGGACGCGGCCGTCATTCCGTATGTTGATTCCGCGGTCGCTATCGGTGTTTTTCAATCGGCATTCCGGGAATCGGCGGTGGTCACGCCACGGGCTGTCTCTTCGAGGGCTAAGCATTTAGAAATGCGCAGCCAGCACTAATTAGCTTGATTTCGACACAACGAGGTCACAGCTCTCCAAGTAACAGTCTAAAGATTTTGGCTTATTTTTCATTTAAAAGTTATTAACAAGTGAAATTTCCGTAGTTCTCAACTATTAGACTCCGTGTATATTTAAAACACTTGCATGCACATTTAGTACTTGCGCAGGCAACGGGAGACATCCCACGAAAAACTAACCTAACCCAAACTTTCCTAATCTTGGATATTAGCATACGTTATCAAAGGACGTACATGTGCATGTATTTTTTACCATTAATTATATATAGATTATAATAGATTTATATATTGATAACATATACCAATATTCAAGTGACACAGATTGAATTAGGTTAGTTCCTTTACGGAGTGGAGTTCCCATTCCCGATCATGCATATACATTCTAAATGTATACGCGAGATCCAAAAGTTCTATTAACGGAAAACTTCATTTATTAGTAACTTTTTAATAAAAAATTAGCTAGTCTTTCGATTGTTACTCAAAGCTATTATTTTTACAACATACGTTAAAATTCATCTAATCGGACATAACTGTATATTTCTAAACATTTATCGTTCGAGATTTTGCGAAACGAAAATGGACAGCTCGGACTTTTCTCGTTAATAAATAAATGAAGGAAAGAAAAACGTGTGAAATATATCAAGAATATATTAAGAAATAAGATGGTTTTATTCGAGAGCGAGAGGAGAACACTGATGAGAGTTTCTCGTCATCGTCTTCCCATTATTTAATTAATAACTCGACACTCTCTCGAGTGTCTCATCGATCTAGCGTGTCGATCTAGGATATCTGAACCGCGTTTGACCAAATGCTGTATCGTATCGACGAACGAGACGAGGACAAGCTAACTCTACGCTGCCTTGCGGCGCGCACTTTTCGACGGAAGAGGATGAAGAAGTAGCCTTCGGCGGTGTTGGTTCGCTGTTAAGGTCGCGTCGGAGCGCGCACCTTGAAAATTCGCGAATCCCGATGCCGAACGCATACCGCGAGTGACGTCAACGGGCGGCGTGCAAAGGTCGAGGTCGGGATACCGCAAGATCGACATTCGGCGCTCGATCACAATCTCCACTTGTGAACCTCTTCGGGCCTTACGCGGGATTACGCGCGGAGATACGCCGTTCGTGCGGTTTGTCACGCGGTGACGGGCCCGCGGGAAGCCGTGTGTTACCCGCGGCGTGTAGCCCGGAGCTGCGTACACGCACACACACATACGGAGAGAGACACGCGTACACTTGATCGTTCTCCGCCAAGTTCGCGAAGGCCATCGAGTTGAGATGCGAGTCTGTCTCTCGGCCCGGCCTTGGTCACCCGCTTCCGTCAGCTGCGGGCTAATTGTGAATAACGTGTCGATACGTCACGCACGCACGCACGCACGCACGCACGCATGTGCACGCACGTATGCGCGTACAGAGGGGAGATTCGTGACGAGACGGCGGCGAGCCTTTCCGTGTCGCGCCCGCTTCTTTGTAGCGTAATGTCGGAAATTACGACGAAACGGGAGCACAGCCGCTCACTTTATTACGGGTGTCGTGCTCGGTCTCCGCCGTCGCTCGTTTCACCGTCGTCTCGCGCAAAACGTCCGTTTTCGGATACACGATCGGAGGATGCGATCGCGCCCGGCAAGGAGGCGGAGAGGCAAAAAAAAAATGAGGAGGAAGAAGAAAGAAGCCGCGACCCGCATTCAGCGTCCCGTGCGTCCCACGTTCGGTGGCCTCCCCCTCCCCCTCTTCCCTCCCCCTGCCCCTCTTTCCGGCTCCTCGTGTTCGTCTAACACGAAGGTCGCGTCAGCTAATACGCGATGTATCGTAGGCTGATAATCACAATCGCGTCGCGCTTTCGGCCTCAGATATACCGCGTCGACATGACTCACGGGATCTTCTTTTCTGTGTGGAAGTAATTTGAAGGTGAGAACACCTGCGAGGAGATAGCGTTTGTACAGGATGTAAAAACTATATCACACTCGCTATTCACGCAGGGATATTCTTTATGGAAAGTTGACGAATTTTCCTTGGCGAAAATGATTTGACCTTAATAGAATTTCAGTTTAAGACCCAAGTGCAGATATTGTAAATTGTAAAGTCGCTTTTAACAATGACTTTCCTCGACATCTGGAGAAATTGTCAGACTGCTATTTAAAAGAATAGCGCTCTGTGTATAGTTTGTTTACAACTTGTAGACAATTTTGATCAGGGTGCTTCGCGTGCGATACACGTTACCGTCAACGAAATGTAAAAGCGCGTCTCGAAATGAATGCATGTAAACACGGAGAGATGTTTTTCCAACATCATTCACCGATAATAACCAGATTAGGACGTAGACAAAAGCAGCTGACCAAACGAGCACTTGTTTGTTTCTCTGTTGCAGACGAAGAAGAACAATCCGAACCACATCAAGCGGCCCATGAACGCCTTCATGGTGTGGTCGCAGATCGAGCGCAGGAAGATTTGCGAAGTGCAGCCGGACATGCACAATGCTGAGATCAGCAAGCGTTTGGGCCGAGTGTGGAAAACGTTGTCCGAGTCGGAAAGGCGACCTTTCATCGAAGAGGCCGAGCGGCTCAGGAAACTCCATATGATGGAGTATCCTGACTACAAGTACCGGCCCAGAAAAAAGACCTCGAAACCAGCGCCAGCGCCCAAGACGAAGGAAAGCAAGAAACGAAAGACGTCGTCGTCCTCGTCGATGTCGACATCGTCATCCTCGTCGGCATCGCCGTCGTCCAGCAGCTCGGCGACCTCCGGCAGCATCCTCGGCATCTCGCCGTTGTCCCTGTCGCCAAGCTCGGCGACCTCCACTAGTCACAAGACGAGGAACGACACGAACAACAACCACCACTCGACGTCGGTAAAGAGACTGCAATCGCATTCTAGCAGCAGGCCCATATCCAGGTTGAAAGTGAAGCTGGCCATGGATCACGCTCACGTGGACTACACCCCCGCGCCACCCATCGTCACCGCCAAGGTGCCGAGCAGTCCATCCTGCGACACCCCGGACTCTCCCGAGTCCGCAAGCTTCTACGACGACAATTTCCCGGAGTGCGCGACCACGTCGTCCGGCATGTGCGGCTTGGCCGCGAAGATCAAGCAAGAGCCGGATATGGAGATGGACTACAAGACCAGTTTTCCGTCGAAAGATCGGCTGCTCGGATCGTCGTCCTTGGACATGTCGTCGGTGATATCCAGAAGCAGGGAGTACGGCCGCGACTCCGGCAATCTCGAGCAACAGCAGGCGACATTCCACGTGAAGGAGGAGCCGTCGGAGTCGTATCCCCTGCCAAGGACGAGGACACCGCCATCTGTGATGGTCACAGGCAGCCCGACGACGCCGACGCCGACGTTGTCACCGCACCTGTCGCCGGTTCTCACGTCGACGCCGGCCATGTCGCCGCACATGTCCCCCGTGCTGCCGTCGACGCCGATCATGGCCTCGCACTTGTCGCTCTCATCGGCGTCGGCCTTGTCGCCTCACGACATGTCGCCTGTTCTCATGGCGACGGCGATGCCGACGGTGACGGTGATGCCGACGGCTAGCACGGCCTCCATCACGGCGACGATCGCGCCGGTCACCGTGCCGATATCCACGGCGAACTCGATGGCTGCCCTCGATGATCCGCTCACCCATGACGGTACCACGGTGGTCAAACTCGAGGAACTCATGGACGACGCTGCGCTCTACAATTTCGACCTGTTGCAACTGCACTCTTCTGACATGGATCTTGAGCTCGAAACCGAGCTCGACAGTTACGATACATCCAGCTCCGCCAGCAGCACGCACTTCGACACCTTCTCCTGCACACCGGACGTCACAGACATGTTGTCCGACATCAGCAACATAAACGGCGAGTGGGTCAACTTTTAAAAGATCGACGAAGAGGCGACGGAAAGGAACAAAGGGACGACGACGAGGTCGTCACCGCTAAGATTTGGTTTGTAAGCGTCTCGCTCGCCAGTTATGATCGCGTCGTAGACGCGCCGACCTAGGTACAGTCGCGAACACAAGGGAAAACTTGCCCGCGCTGTCCGAAGGTCACGTTCCGACCGGTTGTTCCGCGAAAACGCCCCAAGTCGCTTGACGGCAGCCATCCGTCGTCATCGCGCGTGTCATCGTCTTTTGTATTTTCGTGCTCTCGAGGGGGACATCTTCTCCCGTCGTCCTGACGCGCGATCGCGCACCGTGGCGGTGTGTTGTCCTTCGCGAGATACATAAGTTCCGGAGAGCTCGACGAAGGTGTTTTTTATGTCCAGGCTGAGATTGTTTACTTTTGAGTTGTAGTCAGCCCTTGAGGACGCTACCAGTGATTTATTTTATTTTTCTAGTAGTGTGTCGCTGCACAAAAGAGAATCGGGTTGCGAGGACGCGTTAGTTTCCCGAGGAATTTCGTAGACTTCTGCCGCGACGGAGGGGCGTCGATTGTCACAACGAGCACTAGAATTGACATTCGACCGAAGGCAAAGCGCCTCGCGTGCGAATCGCACTCGTTAGTATGCCGACAGTCCCGAAATCGCCAATTATCTCTCATTATTCGATGAAGTGTAATAATCTTTAGCATTTATCTTACTTTGCTTTTACTTCTTTCGCGCCAAAACATGATTATTTTTGCCTGAATATCCGGCCAATTTGCCGGGTGGCCGCGGTGAGATATCGACGTTTCTCCCGACATCGTGCTCTCCGATCTTCCTTCAGTCATCGCCGCGACGGCACTCACACGCGGTACATTCCGCGCGTGGTTGGGCAATTCAGACGTGCAGTTATAGTTGGACGCCAACACGTGTCCACGGCGCGCGACGCTCTCGGGCGTTTTTTCTTCTTCTTTTTGTATATGTACTGTAGTATACTAGCTAGTAAGATTTTTGTATGAAAATCGATATATATATATATATATATATATATATATATATATATATATATATATATATATATATATATATATGTGTGTTTCCGGGGTTTCATATATATATGGATATATATATATATATATATATATATATATATATATATATATAAATAAATAAAGCGTGGGCGGTCGCAAGGCCGCGACTCGAAGGCGGCCCAGCAGACGACGACAGCACAACTGCCGGCGATGACGAACGCGAAATAAGCGAAATTCGCTCCGGTGTGGTTCGCCCCACGTGGAGCAGGACTCCTGGTCGCCGCGTGCGCGGCCTACGACGGCCCCCGCAATTTTTTTTGTGTATACCGAATATAAACGCGTAGCATTAGTAATATATAACTCTTCGTAGCGTGTAAGCGAACCGATACCGCGGGCAATAGCGGATGAAATCGCGCGCCCGCCGCCGACCGGCCGCGGCGTTCCTTCCGCGTTCGCCGCTCAAATCGACGCTTTTTCTCGTCCACCAGGCGGCTCTCGCGCCTCCCCGCTCTCTTCGCTTATCCGGCCACCAGCACGTGTTTCACGCCCGAACGCGGCTGTCCGATCCTCATCCGCGAGAGATCGAGTGCGTACTTCTCGCCTCAGAGCGAGTCGAAACGGCAGGTCGACGTCGAAGTGCATGGTGGAGGGATGAATAATTTCATCTCCTCGACGGCTTCGAAGAAGTTAGTTTTTGAGTTTTTTCTTTGGGAGGATTTTTCCGGGGTTTCACCAAATGGTGAAACGCGTGCTTCTTAACCAAACGACAAGATGAAATTGTGGAACATAAACAATAAGATGAATGTGTGACTTCAACATTTCTTGAGTTTTTCTTCTGTATTTTAAAATTTGTATTGGATTAAATAAGCGGCACTTTAATAAAAAAAAGAGCAAACTTATCGGTTAAAAATATTTTGTCAATATGGTATCTGGCTTTGGCGCAGACGTATCAAAAAATTTCAGTGGATTGTATTGAAAAATATACGATGTCACTGTTGTGAGACTCCATTTTGTCGTTTAAGAGAAGATTGAAAGACGGAAGGGGCTTTTTCTTGAGAGAGGAATGATTTTTCGTTTTTCTTTGTCGATCTGTTTGTATTTGCCGTGTCTTAATTCGCACTCATCACTCGCGATTCATGAGCGAACGCGAAAAAGCGCGTGTCCCAAGGATTGCAATCAACGCGCGTGTGAAGCGGTCGCGAAGTCGCTTCGTCGGAATGAGAAACTGGAAGATTCGAGAGATACCGAGTAATCTAGTAAGACCCAGGGAAAGTAACGACTGATTCCAACGCAAAATTCTTTGCGGACGAGGGAGAACGTCGCCGGTCGGCGCCAAGTCGCGCTCGATGTTGCTCGTAGGGAGATATAATGCGTGTATCGATAACAAAGTAGATGTTGAAGGATGCGTAATATGCGGGTATATCGCGACGTCGACGAGAAAGAGAGAAAGAGAGAGTGAACGAAAGAGAGATAGTTCTCCCGCGAGGAGCGACGGCGGCAATAACGATATCAACGCGCTCCTCCGAAGAGAGAACGTCGTCGTCGTCGTCGGTTCGGGTGAAGAAAATAAGTGAGAAGAAGAACGATTGGCATGCCCAGTGATCGATCGATCCGCGTGCGCGGACGGTCCCGATCTCACGTGGATCTCGTCTCGAGACAGCCTTTCCGATGTGTGTTATGCGCCTGGATCAGCGACGCGAGACGCACGACAGGATACGTCCTCGGGATGATATTCTCAGAGTTCTCGGAACACCTTCGCGTTCTCCCCTCTCTCTTTCTCTCTTTCTTTCTCTCTCGCTCTCGTTCTTTCTCTCTCTTGACGGATACATCCATCTCTCCGGATATATTCGGACGAGAGCCGCGAGATCCTTGGTTTTTCAGATCCCTATAACCTGGTTGAATCCTTCTCAGATCCCCTGCTCCTGCGAACGGCCCGCAAAACCGCCGAGGAGGCACTCGCGGCTCGATCGCGAATAAATGACTCCACGGTTTTTTTTCGCGTATCAAGGACACTCAAGCTTCTCTCTCTGTCTCTCTCTGAGTCCTCCGATCGCGGGATTGCGCGGATCGTCGGATCCCGCGATTCATGGAACACTGTGATCTCAGGATTCGGTGTCAAATATCCTGGAAGGGAAGGACAAAGTTCGCGCGCAACGACTCGAAGGGCTCACCACACTGCGGGTCGATTCGCGGGCGATTTCGTCGAGAGGAAAGTAAAGAAAGAGGTAGGAGGAAGGGGAGAGAGAGAAAGAGAGGAAGGTAGATGGTGGTAGCTCGTCTCTCCGATCGGGAACGGGGCAGAGGATGGTAGTGGAACGCGAGCGTTTCTCCGATCGATCGTGCGCACGATCCGGCGCTAGATCTAGCGGTTAAGATCTAGCGGCGACGTTGGCGGCGATCGAGCAGCGAGCGTGCGAGCGTGGTAAAGTGAGACGAAGTGAGTGAGAGAGAAAGAGAAAGAGAGAGAGAGAGAGGGAGAGAAACGAGACGATGTGAAAAGCGAGGTAAGCGAGCCACGCTTGGTCGCGCGCGTGCGCGCGCGGTTATCGATATATCAAACACTTGATCTCATGGTATCTTTATTACACACATATATATATATATATATATATATATATATATATATATATGTATATATAGCGTAGCGGTTAATCATTATATTCGTAAAATCGCGGTGACTATCGCCAGTCGACACCAGCGAAATCACTACCATTGTTTTCTTCTTTTTTCTCCACTTCTCGTTAAAGTCTTTTTTGCGTCCTCCCTTCGTCCCTTTCCTTCCTCATACACACTCTCTCTTTGATTATTAACGTTCGTATTGATTAATGTTGTTCCCCTATATATATTATTATTATTAATATTATTATTAATATTATTACTTTTATTTTCATAATTATGTTTTATTTTTTTTTTCATAATTATGTTTGTAATCGTAATTACAATATTTTGTTTTTATTATTATTTTACGTAACTGTAATATTATCACTTTTTGTAACACTACACTACACGATTATTATTGCCGCTATTACCATCATTACTTTGTATACTGCTACTACCTACCTACCTACCGCCAGTACGGCGTCGATATATCGCCGGCGGGATCACCATCACGAGGCGAAGGAAAGGAAGGATCGACTCGGCGGCGAACGCGCGCCTCACGTCGATCGGCGCGAAAAGGACAAGAGCGGCACGAGACACCGCCGGTGTGTTCACACACGTTCGGATTCGGCGATCGTCCTTTGCAGTGCGGGGAAAGAAACGAGCCCACGTGGTGCGTTGGTGTGTTATCTCTTCGGTCGGAGGGTTGGGATACAGATAAGGTCGCTCGGCGAGAATTTTCGCGCTCCGGCAGAGATTACCGCCTATCTTCATCTTCTTTTTGTTATCTTCCTCTTTCTCACGAACTCGCGCCGACGAGCGCGCCGTCATGCTGCGCCAATTAATGCGTGTCGCAGTGTTAATTGTTCGCCGCCTCTGTTTTCTTTTTTTTTTCGAGGAGGAGCGCGGAGGGAGATTTTTCTCGGGGAATGATCTTTCGAGGGCGGACAGCTCGTTCTCGGCGAGCGGATGAGTGGTGTACGGGGAAAGGAAAAGAGAGGGAAGGGAAGGGATTAGAAAAGAGCCGAAACACAGACCTGAGAAGGACAAAATACAAAAAGGAACACAGTGCCTACCACTCCAGTCTGGAAACTCGCGTACAAAAGTCATATACAGGGCCAAGAGGAACAAAGATATAAAACTGTTAGTGTTGATAGCTATTTACACGAGAAGCGCAATAACAATTATTACGAGTGCGGCTGCTCCGAAATTCTCGTCTCCTTGACTTGGGGGCACGTCTCAGGAAGCTCAGAGGGATGGTCGGATGTTGATTCTCGGACGACGGGAGGGAAGAGTGGGTAGGGGTAGAGGCGATCGCGAGGGGGGGGGGATACAAGGGTCAGAACAGAAGGAGAGATCTCTCGCGATCGGGAGAGGCGGAAGGGAGGATACCATCGCATCGCGGAGAGAGATGCGGGTGCACTTGAACACATCTCTCCCCCGGATTACTGCGTCGATTCCGATCAAGTGGTTGCGCAAACGGACGCTTCTCCATCGTCGTGAGCGCAGCGTCACATATCAACAAGTAAGAGCCACGTAATGCCGACGCGTCCATCGCTCATAGTCGTAGGATGTAGTCGCGATATACTCATTGTTGCGCGCGCGCGCGCATCAAGTCGCCAAGAAGAAGAGGAAGAAGAGGAATAACTGCCACAAAGATGCAACGATCAAAACTGCTGCACGCGCGCAGCGACAGTCGGCGGAAACGCGCGTCTCTTTGCTATTCGCACGCAATAAGCAGCTGTTCTTTGCGTCGGGACAATTGTTTTTCGTTGTTGATGGGGAGGACGAGCGAGCAAAACTATCGAATCGCGACGACCACGACGACTATCCAGCTCCCGAGGTTGCCGTGGGAGTCGCGTGTGATCGGCCGAAACATTGACAACTCTCCACCGCACGAAGAAAGCAACGAACGCGATCTAACACGAGCTGTCGGAGGGGCAACTCTTCGAGGCTTTTTAAGACGGCGGTGACGAGTCGTCGCGACGGATGTGAATTCAAATATCATAAATTGCTCGAGTAATTTGCAGCCGAGTGCACGCGACGGCGACGAAGGGCACTTGTGCAAACAGAGAGAGAAAGAGAAAGAAAGGAAGGAAAGAGTGAGAAAGAATGAAGCGACGCCTCGTACAAGAGAAGAAAACCGACCGCGGGCCCGCCGAGCTCCACCTTTTAGCGCTTAATTCTCCTTCGCGACTCGCTCTGTGGCTCCGTGAAAGCCATTGTTTGCGCGGATAGAGATCGATGATAAGGTACGCAACGCATATCGCCGCGTGTACCTGCGTGTGCATGTATGTATATGTACACAAGTACCCTGTCGTTGTGTAGTCGGGTCGCAGTTCGCACGCATGAGAGGCCCCGATCTCTCTCTTTTTCTCTTTTCTCTCTCTCTCTCTCTCTCTCTCTCTCTCTCTCTCTCTCTCTTTCTTTCGGAACGCAATTATAGGTGAGTTCGCGCATGGACACAGAGAGGCAGACCGAATTCTTCGACGCTGAAGCGAAATGTAGAGGACACCGGGTAGCGACGTTAGCGATGAGATTCGAATGATCTTGAACGAGTGAATTCGAAACCCGTACGATAGAAGACTCGCAACGGCTCGGTGAACGCAGGGAGAGAAAAAGAAGGACAAACAAACCAACGGCACCGGAATGAAAAGCACCGGCGATGATCGCTGATTTACGAGCGCTTGCGAGAAATTGGGGAGGAGAAAGGGAGAGACAGAGAGAATATAAAGATCATCAGTTCTGTACGTTCGACGCGACACACCATACATCACCGGGTTTCTCCGACGCAAATGATAATGCACGTATCTCTCTGATCAAGAGAAGAGAAGAAAGATCGTTTGGCACGTGAAGAACCGGCTCGCGTGGGGGTCACTGTTCTTTTTGTTTTTTTTTTTACACTATTCGAAGTTTGATCAACTTTTTCCGAGTGTTCGCGAATTTATGCCCGGCACCGCGTGAGATCGCATTATTATTCGCCAGGTGAAACTTCGTCTGGACACGCATCCGTATTACGACCGCAAGTTCGCGCTGAAGACCAGGGCTGGGGAAAAAAAGAGACTTGTCCGCCTCTCTTTCTTGGAGCGGATAATAGGAGCGGGAATTTCGTATGCGAGCGAGTACGATAGAGCGAGAAAGAGACTCTAATCGATGGATGTATACATTATATATACACACACACTTATATTGCGGAAGCGACCAAGGAAAAGAGGAAGAGTTCACAGCAAGTGTTACAGAGTGTATGTATATACATATATAGATATATATGAAGTATACATATATATGTGTGTGTGTGTGTGTGTATGCATGTGTATATATATATATGAAGCAGAATACGTAGTTGTATATCAAAGAAAAGGAAGAGAGAGACAAGTCGCGGCGCCGCGAAGAACGCAAGATGATGCTGACGTTTTTTTCATTTTCTTACTTTTCTTGTAATTTTCCTGTAGAATCGGTACCCGTCGCGAGAACGTGGCGGATTCAGTGCTTCCATCAGATTCGGTCGCTCAAAATTCTTCCCCTCGTGTTTCCACTTGGATGGAAAGAATTACGCGATGGTGCTTTATGACAAGGACAGGCGACTTCGCGCGACGTATACTTGTCGATTCCCTTATCAACCCTTGGCGAACGTGATTTCTTCTGGCTTCCGGGAAAAATGACAAGCGGAAAGTGGCATCGGTCGTGGAATATAAATCAATATGCAAACTTTAGTCTAAAACACTTTATTACCCTTGAACGTGCGTCAGCCGTTCTCGGCATGATTCTCGAGTTACACGTCGATAATCGACTTCACGAATTCGAGCCGGGCAGCGTAGACTTCCAGGGGACATCTTGAGGGCTTCTAAACGCTGAGGGCTTTGAGGGAATGCGAAGCGTTCTTCAGACGTTCTCTCTGGAAGTTCGCGCTGTACGGAACGAAGAACCGCGATTCGTTCGCTCGCCCGCGTGTATTCTCAATTATTATTACGCGACGCGCGTATATTATCGGACGATAAGCGCGAGGAGAATACACGGAAGTTGTTGGAGTTACGCGCGTTGACACGCGTCGTCGTCTCCCAATCGCGTTCGTATTTTCTTGCTCTCTTCGCGCTGCAACACGCCGCCTTTTATCTTCACGGAAATACCGCGCGTCGTCGGCAGGACTCGGCGCGAGCCTTGTTTTCTTTCCATTGTCCGATCTCTGATAAACGCGTTACGTACCAAATGTTGCGCGTTCCCCGCACGCACACACATACGAGAGCTGTATGATAAGTACCCATGCTTAACGACTGATGGCGTCACTGACTCAAAGTCTGTATACCATCATTTAACGCCATCTTCCGAACGATGCCAGTCAAAATTTCAGACAGATTTATTGAGTAGTTTTGTTTTGATAACTGTTGAAAGTGGACAAGTTTGTATTTGTTTGCAACCATGGAAAAAGTGCAATATCGGTCAGTGATTCGATTCCTTTTTTTGGCTGGGAAGACGTGTAAGGAAATCAAAGTAAAGTTGCATCCCGTTTATAAAGACCATGCACCTTCGATGACTACCATCAGATATTGGTTTAATGAATTTAAGCGTGGCCGAACATCCGTTTTTGATAAAGAGCGCCCATGTCGTCCGAGATGACTACGAAGGATATGGTCAACAAATCCATGATATCATGTTAGCAGACCACCGGGTGAAGATCAGAGAGATTGCTGATATTGTAAATATCTCAATTAAACACGTAAAAAATATCCTACACGAAAAATTGGGCATGAGAAAGTTATCGGCGAGATGGATGCCGCGTTTGCTCAGAGTGGAACAAAAACAGAATCGCATGACAGCTTTGGAGCACTGTTTGGACATATTTAAGCGCAATCCGAAAGACTATCTGCGGCGTTTCGTCACTGTTGACGAAACATGGATCCATCATTACACGCCAAAAACGAAAGAACAGTCAAAACAGTGGACTTCACCCGGCGAACCTGCTCCAAAGAAGGCAAAAACGGTTCCATCGGCTGGAAAGATCATGGCCACCGTTTTTCGTGGAATTCACGAGGCATCATTTTCACCGACTATTTGGAGAAGGGAAGGACAATCACGGGGCAGTACTATGCTGATTTATCGGGCCGATTCGACGCTGAATTGAAGAGAAAACGGCCCCATTTGGCGAAAAAAAGTGCTCTTTCATCATGACAACGCACCAGCTCATTCGTCCGCAATCGCCACAGCAAAACTAGTCGAATTACGCTACGAATTGCTCTCTCATCCACCCTATTCTCCAGATTTGGCCCCCTGCGACTTCTATTTATTTCCAAACATGAAAAAATGGCTTGGCGAAAAGTGGCTCACGTCAAACGAGAAAGTCACTGCCAAAACAGAGACCTATTTTGCGGAGTTCGACAAATTTTGGATGGTGTAAAAACGTTGGAATATCGCTGGATTAAGTGTATCGAACTGAAAGGAGACTACGTTGAAAAATAAGTAAAAAAAATTTTTTTTAAATGCGTTTCCTTCCCTAACACGGGTACTTATCATACAGCCCTCGTATTGTCGCTGTGTCGCGGAAAAACGCGCGGAATGGATGACGCGGGAGCGCACCGCGCCTCCGCTTACAAATCGCTGCTCAAATAAATCGTAAGCCCTGTGTGCGTGTGCGTATGTGTGTGTATGTGTGTGTAGGTGTGTGTGCGCGCGCCTGATACAACACCTCGGCGATCGCCCCGAGTCGCACCGACGACGCGCGCGTTCTTCGCGTTGCGATTAGGGTTTTTCAATTTTCGACAAAATCTCATTGGATAACACTTACACTTAGGCGTGCGCGCGCACTCGAGCCGGACCTTCGAGTCGTCGCGATGCCGTGCAATCGATCTCGACGCGATTTTGTCAGATGTACTGAAACGCGTCCGCCGCAATGATTAGCTTCTTCCTTCTTCTCGTTGATTATAGCTTTGAGATTTTAATGATAAATGAGTAGTGCTCCCTCTCTCCCCCTCTCCCTTGTAATTTAATTTTATGTTGGAGTTGGTGTTTAATTTATTTAACTCTACCACTAGATCTCTATAACTTAAATAGTTTTAATTGTATCCTTCACACGTGGACGCGTGAACGTTTTGTTAAAGTCGCGGCGATTCTCGAATCAGAGACGGCTCGAGTATGTACGCGTTGTATTCGTATATAAATATTATACATACATATGTGTGCATACATATAAATACAGACATATGTATATATGTGTGTGTGTATTTGTACGTATGAACGAGAGCGATAAGTAGATGTGTAGTAGTTTCTAACAAATTCTTAGCGTGTATATATGTCCAATTGAGAATGTCGCAGGAGGATGAGAAATGAGAGTGAGAGAGGAAGAGAAGAGGAAGGGAGGGTGGAAGAGGGATGTTTTGATATTTCAAGGGCGCGCCTCGTTTGCGACGCGTGCCGCAGTTATATTTGGTGTACATGTAATAAGGTTTATCGAGAGCTAATCGTTATCACTATCGGTCGCCATTATTTACGGTTGACATGTAATATCTATGGTCAGGTAATGCATTCGTGTACCTTAGGCATTTGTCGCGTGACATGTAATCGCTTGTATATCGATACACGAGAGAACGCCGGCAGGTTTTTCCGCATGCTTTACTTTCCTTTGTACAAAACACCCAGCGCAGATGATTTTCTCGACGATGCCGTTGTCGTTGTTCCAAATAAAAAAACAAAAGCGAATGTAAAAACGCAGCCTTTCGCGAGAGAGAAAGAGAGTACGAGAGAAAGAGATATTGTGTGAGAGAGAGTGAAAGAAAGAGAGATTGAGAGAGAGAGAGAGAGTACACCAAAGTGCAATATTATACTCGTGCGAAGGCGAACATTTCGCTCCGAAAGCAAAATAGAATTCACCTCTAATCGAGATACGTAACGCGCTGAAAAACCTGATCTCAGCCGCGAGATGTCTATTTTTCATGGCGAAAAGTCGATATATTTAAAAAAAGAAAAAAAGAGAAAAGCGAGAGGCAGGAGTAACTGTTTCGAAGAAAGAGAATGCCGTAAATTTTTCCACGATATTTTTACACACACACACACACACACACACACACAAAGAAATTCGTATCTCGCGATATAGCCGGTCGGTTCTTTACTTTCTCGCGATCGACACGCGGGAAGAGGTCATCTTCTTCATTCTTCTTGCCGTACTTCTTCTACTTATACACTCAATCTTATGGATGCTATACTATAGATATATATCGATAGCGACTGAAGACTTTTGTCGTTTCTAGTTACGCGTTTCCTATGACTGTTGATGAATTAAAGAAGTGGGAACGCGTTCAAGGCAGAAGTGACATTTCAAAAGTTTAGTTACTATCGATATGTCGAATAATAAAGCGTCCATGAGACTAAGTGTACGATTATATTGCGCCGACCCGCGCACGTTTTGTTGCGTCGCTCGTTCGTTTTTCTTCTCATTTTCTCTTGTTCTACTTGGTCTCTTTTTGCTACTCTTCTTAGCATCGATTACGTACGTTACGCGAGCACGGGAGAGGGAGAGGGGAGGGGCCGCTGCCGGAGCCACTTTCCGCCGGAAATCGCAATCCTCCTTCGTTTATTACTTTCTGTCCGCGCGGGGAATACGCGCTTTTTCTGTTTCTCCTTTTTAGCCGGAACATCGCGAAGTTCCGTCGTCGGGACGGAGAGAGGGATACACGTAAGACATACGCTTTTAAGTTATCGAGTCTAGACTCCTAAGTTTCAGCTATACATAATGGAAAGGAAGAAAAAGATGCTAACAAGAAGTAACGTTAAAAATACCAACTTGTACATTTGTATTTAGTCACCTTGTTTATAATACTTATTACATTGTTATTAAGTATCCGATTTATATCATTTTTTATCGAAATTATTAAAAAACGACTTAAAAATAACCAGTGGCCTTTTTCATTCGTAGAACGATTACGACCGCTCCTCTCACGATCCGTCACCACTTCCAGCATTGATTAACCTTCGAGTCGACCGTTCCGAGAATGCAGAATGCACTCCTTACCTAATATCTCACTCCTACGAAGAAACACGTCTGCGATCCGAGTAATGTTACAATTTCTCGTCGTTATTCCGTCGTCATCATGCTATAGCATATCCTCTTAAATTCAATTTTGTAAGCTATATAGACAAGACGTGATTTATAAAATGTTGTTACGATGATATTCGGTAACACGTAGCATTTTTTAAAATATGTAGTTCTCAGTTTTATACATACAACATTTTCACGAGTAACTTCGGCACTCAAAGTTTCATTGATTAACAATTTATCGTTTTTGAAGCATTTTTACAATAGTCGAGATAGTCATGCTAACTATAATCAACTCGATTTTGATCGATCAATTTAAATATGCGTGTTATTAAAGTCGCTTTTCTCGATATTGCAAGAAATCTCTTTAGAAACATTTTTTCACAATATTCGTTATGCTAATACCATTGCTTATGTCTCAGTAATCATTTTTGAGATAAAGCTACCTCAGAAAAAATGCAAAAGAAATGAAGTTATATGGGAAAAAAATTGCACAAAAAGTTGCTTTTCTCCGAGAAGCAGTATATCAAGGTCCTCAGTGATAACGAGACGCATAGAGTGCGCTCGTCCATGTCACAGAAGCCGCAAAAGCCGCATATCCGCTCGGGACGGGAGAGGGAACACGATTCCGAGTCGCATCCGTTTCTTCCCAGCTCCGTCCAGCAGCCCTGCTGGAATCGAGCAAGACTGCTCCAGTCGCACCAGAGACGCGCTTGCCCGCGGCTCGGACCCCCGAGGTAAGTGCAATCTATAATCGCGCGGAGGATTTCCCGGAGCACAGCGACGACGACGACGAGGAAGATCCGCGTTGCGCCCGTCGTCTCTCCTCCTCTTTCGGATCTCTTCTCTCTCCCTGAGCATCGTCGCCGCGCGACGACGACGCCGCTCATCGACGTGATAATAACGCGCAGTAAGCTATTAATAGCGGTGCCTCGCGATCGCGCGTGGAAACGTGCCGCGCTTTCGATCTCATTCTATCGTGCCCGTATGCTCTGCTCGTGTTTCCGCCCTTTCCGCGCCGAGGCCTGCATCGTCTCGACGGCCTGTATGCGCGCCGAGGTAGCCAGCGCACGTAGTTGTCGCTCCGCGATAACCGCGGGGTGCGTAAGCGTCGTACCGATTGATACGACGCAGCGAAGTCGGATCAAACGGATGACACACTACCGCGGCTCTCTCTCTTTCTCTCGCGGTGGTCCCGACCGCGCGCGCGCCTTTCCACGATCGGACTCGTCGTTTACCGCCGCTACAGAAGATAAATATTTTCCGAGTGCGATTTCTTTCTCGTTGGCACGATGATTGAAACAACACTCCCGCGGCTGTGTTTTCCTTCGTTTAGCCGATACGTCACCGCGCGGCGGCGGCGGCGGCGGCGGCGGCGACGGCGATGGTGCGGACGCGTATTTTTGGAGCCGTGGACGGAGGAGCGCCGCGATGCAGGTCGAGATGCCGTTCCCTCGATCTCTCTCTCCCTTCTCCTTCCAGAAAAGAAAGAGAGAGAGAGAAGGAGCAAGAGATACTTGCATCCGAATTGACTAGCGATATTCGAGATTGTTATTAATAGAGAAGATCGAAATCGAGCTAATAAAACTGCCCACGACGTGCAGCGTCTATCATATGAAGGTTTATCGAGGAGCGCGTAAATACAAACGAGTCACGCGTGCGAAAGAGTGAGAGAGAGCGGCATCAATGACGCGCGCGCGCAAAATCGGCTAAAATTAATGCTCAAATTCCGTACCGTCTTTAGGACGTTAACACTCCTCCCGTTTTAGTGAGGGGGAGGGAGGGAGAGGCAGAAAGAGAGAAAAAGAGAGTTCTGAACGTGTGTCATTCCTCACCGTAGCTCAACACGTTCGTTGCCACAGTGTATTTGGAGAATTCTCCGCGTTTCATTCTTTTTCCAAGTAATTGTGTAGCAGACTTAAGCCTGTATCAATCGCTGAAGCTTGCCTCGTGATGCTCAGATTCTTTTATTCAGAATTAGGACCAAGTTTCTCTCTCAGTTGAATTATACGATATATGTGACATTCATATTTGTAATTAAAAATTCCCATCCATCTCTGAATTCAAATATCTGAATTCTCACTTGAAGTTTTGCATAGTAACTACATCATGTGAGAAAAGAAATATATGAGAAATAAAAAATATCTATTCGGTGGGGATATAACATATTTGCTTAAATAATCTGTTTTTTACTTAAATAGAATAAACAGTGCTTCCGTGAAAAGCTAAAGTCCCAAAAGGATCTATATAAAAGAATCTATATTTTATATTTAAAAGACATTTTACATTAATGTAAGTAAATATATTTTACTAATACCCATCGAATAAGTATTTTGTATTTTTCAGATATTTCCTCTCCTAGTGTATTAATACGGGCCTTAGTCTGATAATATCGACATGAAAAATAATTTTGCCGTCACATATGTGACGCTGGTAGCGCAATCGTTAAAAATACATTACCAAAATATCGATCGAGCAATCGATTCCGTATAAACGCGTCCCACACTCGGTCGCTTTTCAAACACACGTGCCGCGCGTCAATGTCTCTCGCGCGGCATCGTCGCGCCGCTTTCATTTCGAAGGTGCGCATCGTTTCGCGGTTCCTCGCGACGGCCTCTCTCCAAAGTGCACATCGCATAAAACCGCTCTCTCTTTCTCTCTCTCTCTCTCTCTCTTTCTCTCTGTGTTCGTTCGGAGCCACTCGTAAATGCGATGCACGTAAAACGGAGCTGCCGGAGCGCGCGCACCCGAGAGCGAGTTCACAGTAAAATAATCGCTCAAGGTCCGCGGTGGCGTTGCACCCGGCCGGTCAGGGCTTCCACAACCGTACTGTTTACATCGCATACATGCGCGCCGGCTGCATCGTTCGAGAGCAGTCCGCGTTTCTCTTTCTCTCTCCTTCTCTCTCTCTCTGTCTCTCTCTTTCTCCCTCAGGCTCTCTCCGTTTCCCTTTCCCGCTTTCCTCTCATCCATCTCTCTCTTCCTCTCTCGACGCACGCGCGACTGCATTTATATGCATGTGCAACTCGGTTGCATCGCGGTCACCGCTTCGGTAGCGGTGACAAGTATAACACGCGCTTTGCGACACACGCGGCCGCACACGCCCGGGTTCCGATTGAACATTCTAGCACGCTGGCATTGCCGATGGACACGTGTGTTACGATGGTGCAAATAATCGGAGGGCGCGCGCGGCCGAAGGAGATACGTCCGATACGTCTGCACGTGGATAAACGGACCACTCCCCCTCTCCCTGCCGCCTTCCTCTGTCACTATCTTTATCTATCGCTGCCGCGAGCCGAGCCGAGTTGTAACTCAAAATACTAAATCTTTCGGTACGGCTCATTAAAGACTCAGTGTCGTAAATCGAGCGTTTCCTTGACAGTTTCAACAGCGTGCTCGGGAAGAGAGATCCTCGCGCGGCAGAATGGATAATAAAGACTGAGGCAGAGTTAAGGCAAGTATAGCATAGACGCGCGTTGGTCTAGTCTAATTCAACGTTGAACTGCTGCAGATGAGATACACGTGTTGTGAGCGTGCCGAGAAGATCGAAGGGACCAGAGGCTCGAGAGGACGGATGCTGAACGTTCCTTGCATTCGATCGTTGAGGAGGAATTAGACTTGTGACATATGAATATTAGAAATTATATTATATTGTATTATATTACACCATATTGTATGTTCTGTATATATTACATTGAATAAAAATATAGATAACAATCTCTCTCAAACAAATTTTTTGTATTCGTATCACATAATTTCTCTCATTACGTTCCTCACGTATCGAAATGCTAAAATTGACAAAATAAAAATGAGTAAAATCGAAAAAACTAAAAGGATTTAGCAAGTTTTCAAAATTCCCGCCAAAAAATTGAACTCGCTTTACTTGTCATATTCTTCTGATGCCGAAAGTTTGAGTTATCTCTTCTTTCATCATGTTCTCCTGATACCAAAATGCGAAAGTCGACAAAACTGAAATGTGGAAAATCGAGGAAACTGAAATTTTCAAATTTCAAGTTTCCCGCCGAAAGTTCAGGTTACCTCTTCTCTCATCATGTTTTCCTAATATTAGAATATAAATCCAAATTAGCTTTTATACAACAATTAATAGATTTATATCAACAGAATGTAATGAGTAAAAAGTGGAGTATTTAAAAACTAATTCAAGTAGTATAGATCAACGTCCAGTGAGGTATTCAAAGTTTTTCAATTTTCTAAATTGGACGGATCTTGACAGGAAAGTATTTAGAGAAAGTGAGGGATTTAAATAAAAACTATTTTGTTTTAATATTATATTTATTGTTTGTCAATGTAATACATTTTTACACGATATAATTAAATAGTATTAAATTTTATATGTGTCTATTACGATACAATACAATACAAAACAATGAAATAAAATACAATACAAAATATTATATGATATCATTCTGAAAACTTAACAAAGGAGGGCTGAAAAGAGGGGCGTCCGATTCGTTATCGCGCAATCAAGTGATAGCGAAGACAAAGCGTGATGACGCTAAACTATACCTAACTGACGTGTATACACGCTCGCGTATCAAGAACTCTTCACGGTTGAAGTGTCTACGGGGCCTAGGTTATTCGCGGGCCGATGTGCAACATTAGAAGAGCATGTGCCAAAGAGAAATACGACGGAGCACGTGCACTCGTCCACAGTAGCCTTCCGCTTATCTATATCCGCGATCTGTACGACGCGTAACCGGTCGATTGCGAGAGGAAGAGAGAGAAAGGGTAGGAGAGGGATGGGTGAGAGAACGACGCGAGTTCGGTTTTGAAAATTTCGCTAAAACAAACACGTTGCGGCAATTTACGCGCGCGCGCGCGCACACGTTGCACAATCGCTCGACGCGCTAATCCAAGCGCGTTAGCTGCAACGCGTGTTTTACGATTGCGAGTTGCACGATTTATGTCAACCGTCGATGATCGTTATCGCGCGTAGCGTTATTTCTTAACGACGCCGTCGTCGACCGTGTAATCCGCCCGTGTATTGCGCGGAGCACTTTGTGTCCTTGGTAATCGTTTCTCTCGCGTGTTAGCTTTTCGGATTTATGCGCATTTTGACGCGCGACTCGCAGTTATTTTCCTCGACCGCGGCCACGCGGCTGGAGCGATTTGCGAAACGCGCGACTTTCGTGGATTTCCCTCGCAACGAGTCCTGCGATTACGCGTAGATGTAGCAACGGACGCGAAATCAGACAGGATTGCTCTGGCCAATCTCATGAGCTCTACAAGTTATCCTTTCATTTGACCCGAGCAAGTCTTGAAATTACTCTTCTCTCTTTCGGTATGGTTTTCCGCTCGAGAAAATCGTGTCTCCTACGATGAAGGGAATTATGTAAGGCGACCAGATGTCCCTCTTTTCCTAGAATAGTCCCGGTTCTTCGTTCTTTGTCCCGGATTTTTTCAAATGTTATCCGGCACACCGATTTGTTCCGGATTCGACCAAACTGGTCCAAACTCCCGCTTTATTCCGGTTTGAAGGATATCTAAAACCTTTCTGACAAAGAAACTTTTCTCAAAGAAACTTCCTCGAGAGAATTTACAACTCTAGTAAATATAGTAGCTTGCTTTTCCTTAATTTTAAGTAAGAATAACAATAGTTTTGTCTTAACAATAGTTTCTATTTTTACTGTATGCAAGTCTTCATTGTTGTTAAATTATATTTTATGTATCTGAATAAAATATTTTGTGTTTTATACACATACATACGTATACATACATCGATATTTGGGGCTGGGAAATCTAGTCATTTTAATTATGTCGTAATTGAAAAATAATTCCCGCAACCATCAAGAGATGATGTCGAGTCGCGAGTGTCACGATCGGTTTCGCGAGCTCGCGACCACACAAGCCGAACGAGCTCTCTCGTCGTGTCTGCCTCGCGCGTCCTCATGCGTTTCTAATCGCCCTCGTCTGAACTCGTTGGTGGAGACGAGCGCGCAACGAGACCAGTAAGCCCGGTTGTATGCTGCTGTCTCGTACACTGGAAAAAAAAATTTGATATCTGTCACTATAATCACACAATAAGAGCATTATGATTGGGAGGACCATTTTTGTAACATTAGTGATAATAATTTGTGCATTGCAATTAAACTCATTTCTTACTGAAACGACAAGAAGATGGCGCCAAAAATAACAATAATTTTTAGTGAGATTAACCATTTTATTCCTTCAGATTAACCATTTTATTCCTTCAGATTAACCATTTTTTCCTTCAGCGTATCGTGTCGACGAAACGAGATCGATCCCTTGTAGGCTGCGGGCGACACGGACGAGATACGTATCTGCGCTCCTGGCCGAGCAGGTTCGTCGTCGTCGACGACGACGGCGGTTAGTAGGTAGGTTGGTAGGTAAGTGAGAAGATAGGCGGGTAGGTGTAGGTAGGTAGGTAGTTATGCGTAGGTAGGCAGGCGAAAAGGCAGAGATAGGCGAGCGAGCTTGCAAGCAGGCACAAGCAGGTAGTCAGGCAGACGTACGGACAAGCAGGTAAGGACGTTGTCAGACAGGTACCTTCACAAGCGGCCAGACAGACGGTCGCGGACAGCTGTATGGATGTATCGGCGGCGGCCCGATGCTTGAACAGAAAAGATTGCAGCCGCCGTTGCCGCTGCTGACCAGGAACGGAGGCGGAGGAATAGGGGGCGAGGAGCGTCCAGGGAAACGTAAGGAAACGCGGCATGATCGCTTTCCCGCGGGAGAAAACGTGTGCGTCGCGCAGAGGACACGTTGGAAAAAAAAATGCCGCTGGTATTAGCGAGAGTAGCGGAATAATTATAGCCGCGTCAACCGACTCGCTCGAGGACTCTTACGCTCGAATTTCGGCCGCCGATGTTTGCACGCCGGGCGAAACTACGCGCGATAGTCGCATTGGTATCACTAAATATAACTGGCGCGATTTACGCGCCTCGTTCCCGATGCAGCGCGGCGCGCGTGGCGCTTAAAGGTCGAGAGCGCGCGCGGACGCGTCGGTGGACATGTGCCTGGCGAGCGTCGCGAAACGGGTTACGCGAGGAAATTTCATTGCCGCAATTTTCGGAACATCGATGCGCCGTTTAAAATTTTGCTGTGTCTCTGTGCGAAATTGGCTTCGTTTCTAGAGAAATTTGCCGTGTGTTCCTTGGCAAGATAGATTTTGCTGACACAACTTTGCTCCCTCCACTGTTGAGAACATAATAAAATTGAGAAGAATTTATACAAACGAAAAAAACTATAATATCCTCTCAGTGCAAAAAGAGCGTTCAGCATACGCGCGACTATAATTGCGTAATGAAATAATTATGGTCATAATTATTTCATTGTGCAATTAAGTTTCATTTTTTCTAATGTGTGAACATCCAGAATTTTTACTCCGCGATCCGTTTCTTTCTCGTCATATTCATGAACGGAGACGAATGAACTGTTGGAGCAATTCGAAGGAGAAAGGAACGGAGAAAGGAAGGTTCTTATCCGGTCTTTTCCGAGACTCGGGACAGCCGGTGATCCTATTAGACGCACTGCGACTTCCGGGACCTCTCGCTGCGGCTTCAAGTCCGCCGCGAGTCAGTGAGGCTGCGAGAGAGAAAGAGAGTGAGACGGTGCATCGTTTCCGAAAGATTTTGCATGCCGAACCGCCATTAAATCCGTTGCACCGTGTCGAGGTGATTTTTGCGCGGATATTTTTAGTGTTTCGTCCTTCGTCCCGCATCGGGGTTCAAGGCTCTCTCACTCTCTTTCTCTCTCTTCTTCCCGTTCTTGCGAGCTCCCTCTTCTCGAGTCTGTACCTTTCCCTCCTCCCTCGCGCCAACATCACGCCGCGAATCCTCGTTCTCTCTCTCTTTCCTCGTCCTACCGCCAATTTATCTCCGTTTCTCTCTTTCCATCGCGCATATACTCCGCCACGGCCAGTTTCGCGGCCACGAAGTTGCACCGCATCCGAGAGAGGAGCGAGCGAGCGAGAGAGAGAGAAAGAGAGAGAGAGGATCCGTTGCATCCGCGCGCATCTCCTCCGACTCCTTGCGCTCGCGAAAATTTCGAGACTATTCTCGGCGGCCGGTTCTCCCTGCCTCGATACAGAGACAGGGTCTGTCTTACTTCTAAGTAAACTAGAAATCTGCTCAAGACGCGTACACGAAGCCGAAATAACAAATATGCAGCAGATATACTATCTATACGAAATCTTCATTTTATAATTACTGACGGTAGTGTTATCTATTCTCTATTTAATATCTAACATATAAAAATATATGTACTTAGTTTCTGGCTCCTAGTTTGATCCTGGGTCCTTTGTAGATTTGTCTCCGACCTTTCGCGAGCACTTTACATCTTCAAAGTAAGGAATAACCTGAAACAAACATAATTGATTGATCGATTAATTTAATTAAACGGGAATATGTCACTTTGGCACACAAGAAACAATGTAAAGTACAAAAAACGAGAAACAAAAGGAAAAATAAAATTATATATATATATATATATATATATATATATATATATATATATATATATATTATATATATATATGATTTTATTTTTCATATCTCTTGCATATATAAAATATGTGAACATATATACGTTTTTTTCTAAGTGAATGATATTTTTGAAGCGTTTGCTAAGTATACATAGACTGTTGAATAACATTTCACTCGGTGAGAGAGAGAAGAAGAGAGAAAGAAAGAGAGAGAAAGAGAAAGTGCGTTCAGTTCCCGACTGCGAAGAAACGCATCGATATGCTTCATATTTTTTTAATTTCCTTACTTACAGTTTTCCCCCCGAAAGGATCGCGCTTGTGCATTTTCGCTGTTTCGGGTGTATCTCTTTAAGTCAAATGACTGCGCGAGTTGATCTCGTGCACAGAGCGAGTATCGCGCGTTACGCTCGGCAGCGAAAAGCCTCGGTTGCGGGAGGTCAGGCACGATAGCTTTTTATAGGACTCTCCGATTTTCTCTCTTTCTCTCTCTCTTTCTGTACCGCACTCCCACGCTTCGCGTCTCTGCTGTCTTTCCGTCTTGCGTTCCCCCTCATATCGGTAGTGGTTCAAGATGAGTTTGCGACGCGCATCACGGAGATCCGCGAGATCCCAGCATCCACCGGCGGCTACCGGTCGTTTTGTTCCTTTTCTCGCCCCGCGCGTTTACTACCCGAGCCACTCTCTTTTCGTCCTGCTCTCATATCCGCCGCTTGCCTTGCCGCTACGTACACGGTGTTGCGAGCTCTTCCGTCCGCGAGGAGTCGGGGACTTCTGCCACGAGAGGAACGAATCCCGAAGTCGTTTCTCTCCTCCCGCCGAGATCTCATTAAGCGTTATGCGCTCTCGCGAGCGCTGCGCCGCTCGACTTTCGAGCACGTTCGTAATTAAGAATTTCAGAGAGCGCGCGCGAGTAATGAGTGAATAAGGGACACGGTGATTTCGGCGAGAAAACATCGAGAGCATTGCGCAATTCGCCGGGAACCAAAAAGGAATCGAAGGAAACCCTGGATATTCAGCTTCGCTGTGTATGCGGGAGACACAAGTAGAGCCGCAACTCGGGCCCGTTAATGCGGACTCGTTACCAGCGTCTGCACTTTCATCCCGAAGAGCGATTTTCAGTTCGCTCGCAAATGCTATCTCGCGAGCCGAGAAGCAACGGTCGAGCAAAAACCATCTCATCCGGCGATAATTTTATTTTTATCGACGTTTCCACTTTTCTCACCAGTTACGATATTACGGGTCGACTCTTTCCTCGGTCTCTCCTCCCTCTCTCTCTCTCTCTCTCTCTCTCTCTCTCTCTCTCTCTCTCTCTCTCTCTCTGTATGTTCCTTTCTCGGCGCCCACGCCGCAACGAAGAAGCGAGAAGAGGATCGTGTCCCTTTCCCGTGGTTTACAGCCGCGTTTTCTCCGAGTCTTTGACTTCGTTTTTACGGATCTTCGCCGTCGCCCGTGGGCGCGTACATGCGAGCCGACCGCGGGGAACTAGTATAACCGCTATTTCGCAGGAGATAGATGGAATGACTTCTGGAAATCTCGTTATCTCCCTTGCGCTTAATCCTGCGCAAGGCGCACAGATTACAATACGTAACGATCTCTTTAATCTCTCTCCTCTCTTGATTTACGCGGCGGCTCTGCGCGCGACGGAAATACGTCGGTGAACTTCGAACGCCTTGGATTAACGCCCGTCGACGACGACGGCGACGGCACGCACACGTGCACGAGCCGCGACACCCGCGAGTATAAATCATCTCGACTCGATAATGTGATGTATAATAACGCGGATATAAATATTCACTCTCCTGTACAACCGGAGGTGTACCAGTCAAACTGTCCAGTTGAATTTCTTCAGTCGCGTGTTCTTCCACGCGACGACCGTGTAATATCCTTTCGACGTTTACGCTTGTAATTAGGACACGTAAATGCGAATAATTAACGGGATATAATTATATATTATTGAGCTTCGTCGGATGCTTTTTTTGCGACAGAATAATCGATGGGACTCTTCGATACACAGCGATTCGCAGTAAGAGAAGAAAAATGAGACTAATTCGATTAAAATCTTAATCATTCTCAAAGTCAATTCTATTCTCTTTCTTGTTTCAACATAAAGTAAATATAGTTTCAATAAGCGTTATTATCATTAATATTACAGTGACACTTATTACACGGAGAGAATTTTATAAGAAAAATTACTATAGAATTTCTATAGAATTACTATAGAATTTCGTAACTGAGGAATAGATCGACATTCTGCAGTGATTCATTATCCTTTCATTTCATATGTGTTATTTATATCTTAGGAAACGAAATTTATTATATTCTTTAGTAGAACAGGCCCTATTGGCAGTCTGCTTTTTTGTATTACTAAAGAGAGAAACATAATAATAAACTTAGTAAATTTTACATAATATAATATATTAATATAATATATTTCTATTAGAATAATAATAAAATTATAATACAATAATAATAAGTAATATAATAATAAAATTTAATTAATAAAATTCTAAACAAAGGAATTTATTTGGAAAAAACTGATAATATTCCTTCCGTACGCTGAAATGGTTTCATGACTATAATTACTTCTTTGTGCAACTATAGTCACAAATACCGTACACTCTTTGATGTCAACGCGGACGTGAGTCCGTCAAGTTTGACGGGAAACGTGGAAAAATGCAGGCGGAAAATTTCGGAGGTGCGAGAGAACGGCGCGCGTCCTCGACGACGTGAGATCCACGGAGTCCTGGCGGCGGTCCCTCACGAAAGCGCGGACAGATATCCGGCGGCCCGAATAAATATTTAGTGTTTACTTATTTGAGGCGGGCGAATGCGCGCGGCGACACGACACGATGATAATGGACGCGGCGCGCTCCGTTTTGAGCCGCGCACCGCGACGCAGGTGCAAAGCATTTGAGCAAACTCCGTGCCGACCGGCCAGCCAGCCAGCCAGCCGACCTGAGTCCTGGCCCGACAATGGAATCAGGATAAGAGCGTCGGGACGACGGGCCCGTCGCACGTCCCCGTTACGGTCGCGTGCAAACAGCGTGCAAACAGCGCGCGCGCACCTCACCGTACAAATAATTAATTCTGAATTTTTATAACTGATTAAGATAAGTGATTAATTATATAAGATAATATATAACACTTTGCAATTGTAATATATAATTAAGAATTAGAGATGTTGTGTAACGATATATAAGACGTTCAGTCTCGACGTTTACGTCGGAGACACGACGTGAAGGTGAGCGAAGAACTTTTTAGTTCAGTTGCAAAGCAGTTTATAAAATCATTTATGAAATCATGAATATGGAGGAATGATATCGCACGCTCTGTGTGTTATTCGCGAATGGAAATCCAGGCTCTATCGTGATTTTCCATCGAGGATCCGGGTTCGTTAGAATCCACCGAACGCGGCGCGCGGCCGCGCAACCCCGCGGTGATTACTCTCGTTTCGAAAGCGGCACCTTGATCGCGCTTTTCCAGACGCGAGCGCGCGCGCTTTGTTCCGAGACCCCAGGAGAACGCGACGCGGGAATACGAGAGACCGGGGGCAGGAGGCCGTGAGCGGGGGAGGAGCGAGGATGAAGAGGCGAGAGAGGCACCACGTCGTAGAGTATCCTTGGCGCGAGCCCACCGCGGGACACGAGCCGAACGAACGAACGTATGGTAATGGCATTTTCCTTTAGCGAGCACGCCAGTCGGAACGATCGGTACGATTTCGAGGCCGGCGATGATTCGTCGTTACCGGAATCGTACGCCGCTCCGACGAAGGTCGCTCGATCTCTCGAATCAAACGCCGTCCCTGAATGGCGAACGATAACGTCAGAGAGGCACAGTGTGCACACTCGGGAGAGAGAGAGAGAGAGAGAGAGAGAGAGAGAGAGAGAGAGAGAAAGAAAGAAAGAGAGAGAGGGGGAGAGAGGGAGAGAGCAGCAGATCCGAAGCGTGAGATAAATGTCGGAGACCTCCGTGGCGGCGGAGGAGCCGACTGACGTCGGATGACGTGGCTTCGTTAGCACCGCGATACGTGCACAGCCGAATAATAGTGATCGCGCTGTAATCGCGATACTTCTCATTATGAAATATATACAGGCCGCGCGCACACATGCTGCACGGTGCGGCGCGGAGCGCTCGAGAATGGCTCGTCGTTATTGACGCTGACAGATGCATCGTATGTCGTGCACTCTGAACGCCTACGAACTCGAGTATCACACAAGAAATATCTAAGTATAATATTTTTATCCGAATAAAGTTATTTAAAGAGATTTAAAGGAGCGATTAAAGAGAGAAAACGTACCTCTCTCTCTCTCTCTCTCTCTCTCTCTCTCTCTCTCTCTCTGCAAAAGCGTACGCCCTGCTCTTGGATCATCCTTGAGTGAATTTAACGTTTGCGGTCGCTTCTGAGGAGAGACACTCGTCGCGATTATTTAAGATTAAAGGAGAGCAGATTCTCCACGAATTCCATGAAGCGATTTTCGTCGAGAATACGCGAAAAGAATCGTGAAAGGGAGAAAGGAGGGGGTAATTTTCGTCACGGACGAATTGCGGGCACGTTTTGGTGAACGAGTAAAATCTGAGAAAGACTGAAAACGGCTCGTAACCCGAGCTGTGCCGCACAGTTCCCACAGCACACATTCTTTACGATCCCGAACAAATTTCCCGTTTTGTATTAGGGAACGGTGGAGAACATTTTTTGCAACACAGAACCCAGTTTTTCCAAGGCCGGTGAGCACATTATTTATCTCTTCATTCGGCCCGAGACAGCACAATACAATATACAATGAAAATATATATCGAAATTTTTCTTTTCTGCTGAGGCTCCCCTGCTTCACGAGGTTTTCAATATCTTTTATGGTAAATATCTCATAGGATCGAACAACGGGATTTAAAACAAACAACACATTTCTTCGTCCTAATCTGTGAAGAAGGCATTCTTCGAGTGAATGCAGAGGAGAAAAAGCATTCGTTCACGTAAAATGAAAAATGCGAAGTGAAAAATAAAAAAAGAAATAGAAAAGCGAAGAAGAAAAAAATATCAAAATAAATGTCAAGGAAACGTTTGCGCAGAGTGCAGAGCGGAATGGAAATGAGAAGCATTCGACTAAATAAATTTACAATTATACTGATGTCATTACGCTCTCTAACGAAGAGGAAGAAAAAGGGAGATCAGGAGGAAGAGAGAAAAAGAGAGAGAGAGAGAGAGAGAGAGGTGGGTCTGCCGCGATTCCTTTTACCGGGGAATACTTACATATAGCACGATCGGGGGCAACGGTTGTTCCAAGGTCTCGAGTTCGAGCTCTCGGGTTCAGCGCGAGCAGCTCGCGTTACCACGCTTCCACCCGCGAAAGAGCAGCCTCCGTTCTTAGAATAGTTGGCAGCTCTCCCGTGCGCGCGCTTGACATCTCGCTCGGCCTTCGCCTCGGTCGCGAAATCGACACGAGCCGGAGGTGTAAAGTGACCGGGGCCGGGGAGCGCGCGCGGGCCTCGAGATCGCACTCGCTAAAGCGCTATGTGCGCACACCTCCCACCTATTGCGCACGAGCGCAATGGACCTCCGTGCACCTCGTGTGAAGCCGCTCCGGAGAAGAGAAACGCAGTGCAGCCGAATTTGATTGGGCTTCCTGTGCGCGGAATGATCTTCCGCCCGGTAGGAGGAGAAGAGAAGAGGGCGAGAAGAAATGAGCTTAAATGGCAATTCTTAACACGACAAGCTTAAGGATTCACGCAAATACTCCGGTGAGATACCGCAAATTTCATCTCGGGACTGGCACGTCTCTCTTCGAGATATTTCCTAAACGCGAAGGAAGCAACTCGCCAGCGCGCGTTTCCGATTGTGAAAACGAGACGATCGACGATTCCCGAGAAATTGACGATTTCGCGAAAGATGTATTGCCCGTACAGTCTCTGCAAAAAGTAACTAGAAATGAAGAACGATACTTTAATGTTTCTCTTTTCTATATTTAAAGTTCTATATTTAAGTTTGGTATATACGTATGTATGTACTAAATAATTAAATAACAACATATTTTCAACATCACATTTTTATAGTTTATTTTACATTACCTCTTTTTTTTTTAATTTTTATCTCTATAAAATTTTATATACATTATTTTGAATACTTTTCAAATACGTGTACACAAAAATTGAGACTTCTGACATCACATTAATTTCTGTCATCACTTTAATTATCTTTTTTTTACTAAAGATGGCAATATAGTATTTTCATAATAGTACAGTTTGAGTAGCAGGATAACGTCAAATAACAGTATCATTGACGTTAGAGACGTCATTGCAACGTCATTTGACGTCAACGTGTTCGCTGGACTTGCACTTTAAGATGCAATAGCTTTCAATCGAGGCTCTTAATCAACGTCGAATTGTTTCTGGTCACCTTTGGACGCAATGTAGATTAATCACTCATTTTTGCAACATTTCTTTTCATTATATTTTTGAGATGTAGGCAATACCCTTTCAAGGTAAATCGTCGGTCATTCTTCTCGAACGCATCTATCTTCCGCGGAGATCGCGGGCGTGTACGTCTGCGTTGTCATACGTATATACTTATTAAGCTAATTACGGTTCATTATCATTTTATCACCCGCGGAGAGTCGCATCGCGACCGTCGCCGTCGTCGTCCGCCGAAGTCGTTCGTCGTCGTCGACGCGACCGTCGCCGGTGCCGCGAGCGAACGGTGACACCGGCGGGGATTTAAAGAAAAAGAAAAAGAGAGAGAAGAGAGAGAGAGAGAGAGAGAGAGAGAGAGAGAGAGAGAAAGAGAGAGAGAGAGAGAGAGACGCGAGGAAACGTCAGCGGCGATCGCATAGAACGACGACGGCCGTGCGGCTGCACTCGGTGGAAGGTGGAGGTGGACGTGGCGATCGAGGTCAATGGTTGGTCCAAGGTCTCTGGTTCGAACTCAAGTTCGACGCAGCGCGCGCGCGCCGCGCGTCGTTTCCTGCCGTAGACAGCCTCCGTTCCTAGAATAGTCGGCGGCGGGCTCCTCTCGGGAGAGCGATCGCTCTCGCGGATCGTCCTTCGGCGTGAAAATCCGGGAAACGTCACCCGCCGCCGGTTTCCGCGATTACCGGCGCAGCGTTGCGAGACGCGCGAAACCGGACGCACCGAGCGCGGAAATCTCTTTTCTCTCTCTGCTTTTCTCCCTCTCGCCCCTCCAACCCCTACCTCTGTTTCATTTCAACTTTTATCTTCACCTCTTTCATTACGAGCTTTTTATAGCGCTAATATATTTTTTACTGCCTCTCTTTAATAGTGTATAAACTCACATTGTCCTTTGCTTTATGAACACTCTTCCATTCATTCGTAATTTTTATTGTTCGTTATCAACACTATTATATTGTGTGCTTTTTAAGCGCTTGAGGGGGGGAGTTATTCCACAAAGCGTACAATAAATTATACTTCTCTCTTCCTTTCTCACTCTCTTTCTCGATAACAATCGCGCCGAGTTTTATTCGTTACGATTCGGTTATCGCGCAGCGCGATAACGATGCGACGGGATTGTAATTTCGCGTAACGGAGGGTAAACATTTTTCTTTTCTCGCAATATGACTAAACGCCGAAAAAAAACCTAGTAACTACAATCGCACAGAGAAATAATTACTAGAAATAGTCTTCTCCACTATTTCTTTCTCTATTGAATTCTACTATAATATCATAATGCAAATAACTTTATATGCATGTTACCACTACCATTATTCGCGTTGGGACAAGCCAAAAGGTTTGCTTGTAGCCGAAAACAATCATAATCTTAGATCAAACATTTGTTTCCCTCGGTGCGACGCACGACTCACGACTTGGAAATAATTCGTGGCTGTGATAAATGACCGCTGATAAATTATTTATCGTTGACGAAGGCGTCTCAGGAGAATCGCGACTTATGGCTTTCAGCGGGACGCCCGCGGGAAGTTGGATTTACGATTCGCGAGCGGAGCAACGCGCCGCGACGCTACTTGTCCGCGGCGCGTCGCAAAAAGCTGCGCGTCCGGGCGCGCGAGTGCATAAATCCGCGCGCGCGTGTCGCAAAAACCGACGGGATTCGTGCGCGCTAAAAAACTGACGTGCGTGCGTGCGTGCGTGCGTTCCCGTTCTCGCTCTCGCTCGAGTTTTCGCGCTCGCGGGGGGGCTCGTAACGCACGAATTACGAGCGGCGCGATGCACACGCGTGTCTGATGAAACGACTCGGTGCGTGCAAACATCATAATCCCACAATAAGATCGCGCCTGATTTATCTACCAATAAAAGCTTATTGGAAACACGTGTTTCGGGGTGCCGCTGCCAAAACCGGTCCGGCCGATGTGATGCGATGCGATGCGACGAGAGGAAAAAGAGAGAAAGACGGACAGAGGGAAAGAGAGGGAGACTGGCTGGGAGAGAGGCGAGGGAGCAAGAAAGGAAGGGAGATACAGAGAGAGAAAGAGAGAACCGTGAATCACGCGAGCGGTTTTAAATCAGACACGGTAAAGTCGTTCCGTTCTGACCTGTGAGTAAGGCACCTTATACTCCAGTGGGACCGATCCACCGCGCGTTGCATCCTTTACATCTCGTTGTCACTTACTTAAAACACCGCTCAACTATCGCCGCTTCAGCCTAACGGCCGACTTATTAATTCGACCGCGATCGGTGCCGTAACGTTATACACACGCCGGCATTGTGTTACAAGTAACATACGTCATACGGTCGTGACAATATCGTCATCAGATGACGACTGCGTGAACCAAAAAGAAATATGACTGCTTTCAGATAACTTACAGAGGAGCACGCGGAGAGAATTTTATAGCAAAAATTAATATGGAAGAGAGAATTTTATAGCAAAAATTAATATGGAAGAGAGAATTTTATAGCAAAAATTAATATGGAAGAGAGAATTTTATAGCAAAATTAATATGGAATTTTGTGACCGAGAAATGAATCGTCATTCAGTGATTCCTTTCGTTTTATTTGTGCTATTTCTGTTCCATAAATTGAGACGCGCTGTCAAAAACATTATTCCAACGGTAAACAGTCTATTTTCTTATTATTAGAACTTCTTATTTAGAAACATGTAGTAAAATCGAGGAGAATTTATCTGAAAAAGAAGCTACAATATTCTCTCTGTGCACTGACTCGACACAACCGCTTGACGCAATTTAATTTACTCCTGATGCAACAATCACTCCTTCAGCCGCTGCATCGAGAAAATTCATAGCGATCGCGGTGCAGTACCGCGTGTACGTGCATTAGCAGCGCGCAATCATAATAAATACTCGCACTCGTCGGCGAAGGGAGAAAAGAATGAGCGGGGGTACGCGGGATGCAGCCGGAATTGAGGGCCAAATGCGATCGACGCGCGAGTCGGCGTTGCCGTGCACGAAGCGCCCATCGCATCGGGGCGCTTTAAGTCCTTCTGGGCTCGAAGGCGTCCAGGCGACGATATATCGATAATGTTATTACCGATAAGGACGCGCGCGAACGTGTCCGACTTACAGAAACGTAACTCGAAGGAGAAGGAAGAGCGGCAAGAGACCACGTCGGTGGTGAAGCGCTCGTTGCAGTTTGCGCCGGCGACGATAACGAGTTGTGTCGTTGCAATTCGACGATATCGCCGCGAGATTACGATAACGAAATCGCCTCGCTATATACCTTCCTACCTACCTACCTACCTACCTACCTACCTACCTACTCGCCGTATCTTGCGGAATACGTCGCGGTATCACCCGTCGCCTCGAATGCGTTCCTGTCATCCGCGATCGCAGAGATGAACTCGCCGATAGATGCACCGAGAGCAATTCACGAGAGAGAGACAGAAAGAGAGAGAGAGAGAGAGAGAGAGAGAGAGAGAGAGAGAGAGAGAGA
>NW_022639476.1:1468847-1503433 GCF_010583005.1 Odontomachus brunneus
AGAGAGAGAGAGAGAGAGAGAGAGAGAGAGAGAGAGAGAGAGAGAGAGAAAGAGAGCTCGACAGCGTTGCACGTTAAAAAAGAAAAATTCAGAGCGAATTGTTTTCCCATCTTCACCTTAAATAGAAAAAGAGAAAAAGAAGGGGATAGAGGGAGGAAAGAGAGAGAGAGAGAGAGAGAGAGAGAGAGAGAGAGAAAAGAATACGGTCCCTAATTTATATCTGGATCTTTTCGATATAGAAGGCGATCCACCAAGATGACGCGTTAAACTTTTACGTCGCGCTCGAGGCCGAATTCGGAGCGCTTTTAATGCGGCGCGTTTTAATACGAGGTCAGCTCCCTTTTATAGCTCGCACACGGGACGACGACGTTCTATCCGAGGTGTGCATCAATTTTTCGCGGCTAATACCGACAGGGGAGTCGCCGCGGAAATGGCGTTCTCCAGCGCGTCGCCGCACGTGTAAGTCCACGCATCGAAATACAATGTTCCTCGATAACAGAGAGAGAGAGAGAGAGAGAGAGAGAGAGAGAGAGAGAGAGAGAGCCGGGATAATCTCGCGCTCTTGCCACACCACGTCGCACCGCAACGTGCGCGATTAGCCGCAGAAACGCATTGCCCGAAATTACAACCATCCGGCCGGGGATGCGCGCAGAAGCGAGGAGGAAGGAAGAGCGCGATTGTCCTTGGCGGAAGGCAGCGATCTCTTCTGCTTTGCTGCAGGCTGGCGTCCGCCCACCAGACGGTCGGCGGGCCCCATGTTTCCCCTGCGATCCCTCGGGCCCCCCTCTGTCTCTCTCTCTCTCTCTCTCTCTCTCTCTCTCTCTTTCTTTTTCTCTCTTCAAGCTGGCGAGGTGAAAGACGCGGTGAGATAGATGGAACCGGCAGGTCAGGAGGGGCGAAGGAACGGTGCGGACAGAGGGGGGACAGGGGCCAGCTCGCGGGACCGCTCCCGGAGCAGCGAAGCAGACTCCGGGTCTGTTCGCGAGGGCCTCCCGAGAGAGAAAAGGAGAGAGAGGGAGAAAGAGAGAGAGAAGGGAAGATAGAGATGGAAAACGAGAAGGAGAAAGAGAGAGACAGCTCCGTTATTATGCGCACGTATATACGTTATACAGGCCGCGCCGAATTCGACGCGGGACGATCGCGTGACCGAAAAGTAGGAACTCGGGGCCCTGCTTACGCGCTTTACGAGGCGCAATTTGCCTAATGACGCCGGGTCCCGGACATTTAACGATCGTTGCGCGACGGACGCGTTCCCGTGGTCCCGCTGCATCGGATGCTGCCGTTTCCGTCGCACGGGAAAGAGGAGAGACGACAGGGAAAAGGTAAAAAGAGAGAGATAGGGAGAGAGAAAGAGAGAGAAAGAAAGGAGAAAGAGAAAGAGGCCGAAGTGCATGCGTGCACTTTGCGAGCGATAGCACGCGCGCCCGGCAAATCGCGCTCGACATATCGGCACGCGAGCCTGTTAATATTTTATACGTCCCTCATTAATGCGCCGCGCGTGTTCGCGTTCCGCGTGCCGCGCGGAAGCCTTCACATTCGTCTCGGCTCGTCCTTCGGTCACCCGCTCGGACGAACGACGTCTTCCGGCGTCTCTCTCCGTCTTTCTCTCCCTCTCTCTCCCTCTCCCCCCTTTCTCGCGCACGACTTTTACGACAGCGCGGCTGACCTCTCGAACGGGCCAAACAGTTGGAGGAGAATGTCTTCGGGCAATTTTTCACTAAGCCGCTTTGTTACTTCGGACAACGACGTCGTACTTTGCACCCAGTCGTCAATATTCACGTCAGGATTTTTAATAAAGAGAGTATTAGAGTGAACACGCAGAGAAGGGAATAAAAGAATAAGCGTTGAGAAAAATAATATAAGTGCAATAAGAGGGAAGATATCTTGAAAGTGTAAAAGACATTTATTCGATGGGACTTTGGCTAATTGACATATTTATTTAAACCTAAATTCTTTCGTTTAAATAGAACAGACAATGGCTTTCGTAGAAAGTTAAGATTTTAAGAAAATGTCTGTTTTGTCATATGAAAAATGATTTCCCGTAATGCAAAAAAATGTGTATTAGGATAATATGTTTTTAATATTCATTGAGTATTTTTTTATTTTGTAGTTTTTTATCTTTTTCTCTATACGTATCGAAAAAGTAGATATACATCCGAAAAAAGATCAATTTATGACGGTTTGGAGTTTCGCATAGTGGAGAAGGTGAGGGCTTCAAAGGTCCGCAAGTTTTACTTAATTGAGTTTTTTGGCGCGCCCTGTATAAGTGCCGTTCTCTACCTGAGGATTCCCGGGACTCTATCGCCCCATAGTCCTCGGTCTTAATTATTATTTCGTTTATTCTCTCCTTAACGTCGGCACGACGCACGCCTTAGAAGTCACCGAAAACAAGACCGCGCTCGTCCGAGCAATTATCATTCGGCGAATCACCTCTTTTTATGGAGTCGCCGTTCGTTCGCATCACTCTCCCGAACACTTATCTCCTTCTGGCGCTTCCACTGCGAAACGCGTTGCGCGAAAAGAAAAAGGAACACAAAAAACTGTATCTGGTTCCTCCGGCGATTCTCTCCGGAATAAATAACACACGGCGGACGTTATTAATTTTTAATTTACATTCTGTCGATTTTTCCAAATATGTATTTATTTTTTTGAATTTTGACATTTTTATACTAGGAGGAAAAATATCTGAAAAGTAAAAAACATTTATTCACGATGGATATCGATAACATATTTACTTGTACTAATAAATATAAATATATTTACGTTGACACAAAAAATTTTTTTCAAACGAGGAAATATAGATTTTTCTGAAACCAGCGTTGTGCTTGTGATGAAAGCAATTGTTTATTCTATTTAAACGGACGAATTTAGATTTAAACAAATATGTATATGTTATTGCACTGAGAAGAAAATGTTTGGTATTTCTAACTACAATCACACATAAGGAAATAATAATTACTAGAAATTATGGTCAAGAAAATTATTTTTTTATAAAATTTTACTATAGTGATAATAATTTTGTACGTATATTACCACTAGTATTTTCTCAGAATAATCAGAAGATATCAGAGGCCAACTATAATTTTATCAACTAATTTTTTCTCTCAATATAGTCATCACTGAATAAATATGTTTTATCTTTCAGATATTACTTTCTCCTATTGCACACTTATGTTATTTTCCTCCACATTTATTTTCATTCTCCCCTCTTATTTCTCTTTCTCTCTCCGTGTTTCCTCATGTTCATCGAAACACTCTTCAGTCAAGATCCCGAGCTGACAGTATTGCCGACTGAAAAGTGCGGGTTGCCGGTTGTCAATCGCAGCCGTATCAGTCGGGAAACTCGACGTGTCACAGCTCGAGAAGGTGTGATAATAATCGTGTCAGTTGAACGCGCGTGCACACACACGTCCGAGATGCGAAGGTGTGTTTTGCGATCGACCGACTTCACTTACGCGGAACGCGCTCGCGATCGCAAAACGATCACGTAGCGATATTCGCACGTCGCGCGGCCGATCTACAATTTCAGCGTGCGCGTAGCGTCGTAACGATGGAAATTTCCAATCTCCTGAGAACGTGCCAAACGCACGTCGAATCGCCGGCCTTAAAACTCCGACGCTTTACGTTTAAATCCGCGGATCATTGACGTACACATACGCCAACGGCGACGGCGGCTGGCTGTCATCGATCGCGCCGACACGGTCCGGGATATATTGACGTCATCGAAAGTCGAGACTGCGACAGCGCTGGGCATTCATTTTTGACGTACGTTAAAACACGCCAAAATTGCGAAGTCGCTCTCCTCTCTCCCCTTCCCTTCCCTGCCCCTCGCCGGAAGCGCTGCATCATCGATAATCCACGATCCTGTCGTCACTCCGAGTAGATGTCAAAATTCAAGATAGCCGCGACGTCGGGATACTGAGGCCTTTTAAACCGCGTCGCAAACGTCAGTTCTCGACGTAGCCTCGACGCTAGCGATATTTTATCATCGATAATACACGACTCGTCGACTTCGCCGCGGATTCACGCGAAAAACCGCGCTCGGCGTGTCGCGTCGACTGTTCAATCCGCCCGACGTGGAACGGCACTGCCGATTGTGTCTCTCCGACTCTGAATAAATAAACAAATATTTGTCTCTCAGTGCGAGAGAATTCAGCTGAGCTTCGTGCTACCCTCCGTTTAATAAATTCGCCTGGGCCATGCTTGTAAAAAAAGAGAAGAAAATTACACCTTCTCGTTGAATCGTCGGGACATCCAATGGCGAGGATTAAGCACTCGCGACGAGTTCGCTCGCAGGAAACTCGCCCCGGGGGAAAGCGAAACGGGCCCGAATTTATCACGGGATGGCCCGCGGAGTGTGGAAGAGAGGAAGGACACGCGGAACGTTCCGCGGCTTACATTCGACAAGTCGGTCTCCTCGCGTAATTACATCGTGCCGTGCGACACGGTCGCGATCGATCGGGACGCAGCTAATTTATTTTCGCCGTCGTTGGAAATTAGCGACGACGTGCCTGCCTCCCTTCCCTTCCGCTTCTCTTCATCGTCATGCAGGCGAACGGAGAGTTGTTCCGGCGCGCGCGAGTCAAGGGAGATTTATCAAAGAGCGCATCGCACCTCGCGAGTATATTTTTAAGATCGCCCGTACGCGGCCACGCCGCGAAAATTTGTCGTTGCGCCAGAAACCCGAAAGTGAACGTCCCGAGGCCCCCTAAAAATACGCGGGGCGCATCCTCCCTTCTTCTCGTGATTGTCGTCCTGTACAGCCGTCTCGCCCTCGACTTTCTCGCGCGAGGAGAGCTTCACACTTCACCTGTGAAGGATCACTCTTACACGTGCGCGCTGCACTCCTGCGAGGAGAGAAACACGACCACGGAAGAACACGTTCCGTTGTCTCCTCTTGGGAAACATATCACGCACTCGCTCCCTCTTCGTATTCGTCATAATTACGTACGTGTCTGGATTCGTACTCCCGTAATCCTCAACGAGTTATCAATAGTATAATAGTATAATAATAATAATAACAATAATAGTATAATAATAATAATAACAACGACAAACTTAAATAGTCACCATTGTTATAATCTATAACCATCGTCATCTCTCATTATCATCATGATCAATATAATAATAATGTTATTATTATATTGATTATAATGATAATAATATTGATCAGAATAATATTATTATTATTAAATTGATCATGATGATAATGAGAGATGGTGATGATGATGATTATGGATTACAGTAATGATAACTATTTTAGTTAAAGCAGAGAAGGCAAGTAAGAGCGGATATTGATGCGAAATTTGGATCTTTTTCATATTTGGGAGGATAATAATTTTTCTACTAAAACGAACGTTTTTGAACGCGTGAGAAATTATTGTCTTCCCAAATATATGAAAATTGACACCTTGCAATAAGATCCACTGCGTGACTGGCCATTCTCCATTCGATTGGGGAGAGACACCCGAGAGAGTCTAAGTAAGATACACACAATCATTGTCACTCGCGTACCTTATTTCATTTTACATGAGATATTTACGCGCTGGGAGCGGACGGTCGCTTTCGCAAAAGGAGCACGCAAGAACGCGAGTCGTAGTTGCCGGTCTCGGGCAAATGCGTCTCGCGGCTGCATATCGCGCGATTTCGTAAGCGAATAGCGGAGCATCGAGAGCGCCGGACCAAGTCCGGGTCGTGAATCAAGGATTAATATTGAGCGGGCGCGCGCGCGCGCTCCTTCGTGGGTTAACTTCGCTCTCGAGCGGCCGATCGTTCGTTTGGTTAAAAGGTGGCGGCGTCGAAGGGGAGCACCGAGGAGACGGACGCAAGGTGAACGAGCAGCGGATCGCTCGCTATTAATTAGTTGACGCAATAGGTCGAATCGTGCCGCTCATTGTCGTTCGACGAGGCACGACGTTACTCCACATTAAGGCTGAAATAATGTCCGCCTGGGCAGAAGATACGGACCTCTCGATCGAGACACCCGATGGAAATGTCGCCGACTGCTTAAATCGTCACGCTGTTTTATCCTTGAGCTCGGATCACTTCTAGTCTCGTTCTAATGTTATATGCAGATTCTAAATCCCGTTTGAGAAAAACACAGTTGACTGGACACAGTCGAAGTGGATACTTCGCGGGACTGATGATGTTTGTCCGCCGATTTTTTACTCTCTCTCTCTCTCTCTCTCTCTCGTAGAGAAACTCTGATAAACTGAGATTGGGCAATCTTGAGTGAATAATCGCAGAGCTGATTGGACGTAATTACGTCGATTGATTGCTGAATATTTTTGTTGTCGCGACGGGGTTCAGAGAAATCGCATGGAAAATTGTATACAGGCTTGTCAAAGATACTTTACCTTAATACGCAGGGTTAGTCGCCTGTAAGGTTGGATTTTAAGATATCTGAATTTTTTTTTCTTTTTACACTATAGGAAAATGTGTGAGAAATAAATTGTGCGACTGGGAAAAGCATGACTGATCAAAATATTTAACCATTCCAACTCTTAAAGTGAATCAGTGAATAGTCGCTGATATCAGCTATGAATATAGCACTGAGCACTTTCAGTGCAAATCAGTGTATATTCACTGTTTCTAGTGATGTTTGACTGATTCATTTTAAGAGAGAACCACACAATTTATTTCTTATACATTTTTTTCTCGTATAAAGAACAATAGAGATATTTTAGAATCTAACACGTTTATGTATCAGCAAATTTATCACAAGTTCGTCAGAAGTATTAGATTTGCTCAAAATATATTCTGTTTTCTAATAAATTTAACATCAAGAATAATATATATGCAATACAATGATGTTTTCTGTATGTAGCTGTCTCATCCTGTTAATTTAATTTTTGCTCATTTTCTAATTTAAATTTTCTGCAAAATTCAAACTATCAATAAAATTTACTAAAAGAGAGAGAGAGAGAAAGAAAGAGAGAGAGAGAGAGAGAGAGAGAGAGAGAGAGAGAGAGAGAGAGAGAGACCACCGCAGTAAAATTTTCCGGGCGCGAGGAGAATACACGGCCGGTCTTTCCTTAGCGTCGCATCGCGCGTAACTCGTGGGATTCCTCGAAAATGGCGAGACAGTCGCGGGTACGATTTGGAAATAGCGGCGAATAAAAAGGAAAGCGCGACAAGTGGCTCGAGGGTGGCCAACGGATGCGGTGAATTCGTACGACGAGATCGCGCTCGAACGCACGCTGCAACCCGGCTGCCGCCGTACCCGAGACATATCCAAGTGTGGGTGTCGTGGATGTTGCAACGTATTGCCTCCATAGTTATGTCTTGCTAGCCCAACTAGTTTCGCGGGGAAAAATTGCGTCTCTTAGTCACAGCTTGCGACACCGGCTCGTGTGGCGTCCTGCATGAGCGAGCCCAAGTCCGGGGCTTTGCGTGTGCGACCCACTTACCTGCAGACTGAAGCAACTCCGATAGGCGCATATGCGCGTACGTACGTACGTACGTTCGTATCTACGTGTGATACCACGTATGCACGCGCACACGTCGCGGAGACGGTTGTCGTTCCTACGCTTCGGAACCCTCGACCGCCGCCTCGATCGCTCCGCGACCGCTGGATCTCCCGAGGATTTCTCGGATGCAAGCTGTGCAATATTCTCCTTTTCTCTTTGCCGCCGCGACACTGGGCTAACCTCCTCAACGACGATTCAAAACGTTCTGCACGAATGCGTTCACGAAGCGGATTTTTCTTTGAATAAACATATCTAGAGATTTATTCTTTTTTCTTCATTCCCTTTGAAGAGGATTTGGAAAATATATTATGTATATAAAGATTTTCTACAGAAAAGAAAATTCCAACACGTCCAAAATACCGTATCGCGCGCCTTGCATTTTTCGGAGTTCTGCAATCTCGACTTTAACTGCGACAAGAGACGCGGGAGTTTAAAAGAGGAATATTCTCTCTTTCTCACTCTCTCTTTCGAGAGAGAGGAGACTCGGGAGGAGGTAGAGATGCGGGAGTGATAAATTTCACGAGACGATTTTATGCGTTGGCGTTATTCTAAAGTATGAGATACCGTGGCCTTTTCAATATCTTGAACAGTACACTCTGCGGTATTAGAAGGAGAGAGAAAGAGAGGAAGCCCGAGAATAATTCATTTATCTCGGCAGGATTTTCATTTCTTAACATCGTTCTTGGACGCCAACCAGGAACGCTTACTCATTTGGACCGAGACCTTCGCGTTTTCGGCGAAACGCGTATTTCTTCCGTATTTCCTCAAATATTATTTTCACGCTCGCGCACACGAAGGTGCTGTTTTCGTGTCTCTGATTCAATCCGACCTCATCCCGGGAGAGCGAAGCGAGGTCGGTCACGAGAAGCGCGCGTCACACCGATTATCAGCGCGATTTATCAGTAACTTATGAGCGTTTTCCCGCGCCGGAAGCGCACCTCATGACGGCGCGCTTCCCGGAAACATCGAGGAAAACGCTCGATATAAGTTATTCAGCGAAATCCACGCACTTAGAGCACTCGCCGCGTAATCGACATTATTATCTCCTCTCCGCGATTTGCCCCACTTGTTGATTCCTTCCTCGGTCCGTCATTATTTTCACGTAATCTTATCGCTTGCTGATCTGCTGGTTACTTCATCGTACGTAAATCTTCTCCGCGATTACGCGAGAAATTCTCGTCGCGGCGGCGAAACGAAGAAATCAGCGCGAGTGCATGGGAAAAAAGAGGAATGTAAACAGAAGAGGAGGATGAGAAGAAGAAAAAGAAAACAGGCGCGATACGATCTCGCTCGTACGACATACACGATATCTACTTAATGGACGCACTTTCTTCGTTTTTTTTTCTCCGTCTCGTTTCCCCGAACGAACGCGGCTCGAGCCGTGGACGCGCGGGGGTCAATTATTGCAAGAGGCAAGTTCATTGTTCCGACCTCTTTCTCCGTCAACGTGGCCGCCGTGCGCGCCTTTTCTCTATCTATCTGCGCTACGTACTTTCCTCGGGCAATAAATACGCATTTGCCGCCGGTATCGCTGACCGCCCCGCCCCGCCCCGCCCCGCCTCCGAGCTCTCGCTTCCCGCGCGCGCGCACGCAGCTGATTTGTACTCGGTGTACTCTTATTGCGCGATTACTAATCGTGCAACAAGAAAGTAATGTAAACACCCCGAGATAACGTTAATTTATAGTAACCGCGGCCGTTCGCTGCCGATCGGGGATAATTTATGCAACGGCGCATTTATACGCGCTTCGCGCTGTGTATGTCGCCATACGAGAGAGGATAGGACGAGAGAGAGAGAGAGAGAGAGAGAGAGAGAGAGAGAGAGAGAGAGAGATCCACAAAGAGAAGTCCGACTATCGTGCTCGATAAGGAGGCGATCGTGTCCAATAAAATCGACAAAGACCTCGCTCGTTTCTACGCCGACGAGAAAACGCCGGAGCGGTAATAGTTTTCGCGTACATCCGCGCGATAAATTCCGCGCCGTATGGAGAAGAGAACGCGGATAATGCGCGCGCTCACGCATACACACACGCACACACACAAACAAACATACATACACGCGGTGGCGAATCGCTTGGCGGCCGTTTTCCAGCGTTCCTCTTTCGAAAACCGCGGTGACGCGCGCCTCTAGAACACGCTATCTTGTTGCGCGCGTAACGTTTTTAGACAAGTCTCAACAAGATGCAGCGCGGCAATTATTATCGCGTGGACGTCCCGAATGTCGCGAGAATTCTCTCCCCAGTTATTTCTCCGCCGATCGCGAAAGCACGTCGGTTTCGCCACGTCGTCCCCGGTTATCGTTCCAGAAATAACGTTGCAGCTCGACTTTCGGTAAGAAAGAGAGGGGAGACAATTACTGACTGAACCACGCTCGATGTTAATCAACGCTGGGCGCGCGAGAGAGAGAGAGAGAGAGGGGAGGGGGAGGAGATACTTGTCGAGTGATACACGTGCCGATCGATGCCAATAATTGCCGAATAATTTACAAATTATATCGCTCGCTCGAGCGGTGCAACGGACTCGATCCGGCCGGTAATCGACTGAAATAGACAAGTGATTTAACACGAGGGAGGGGGAGAAGAGATACCGCTTCTCCGACTCTCGAATCATCGAGTCCGCGAATCCAAGGATCTAACGAGTCTCTCGGCTGGCGCAATTAACTTTCCGCGTGCAATCATCCTTTTGGGATATACAGACCCGTTAGAACCATTCATATTTTTTTTAAATCAATATTTTATAGTAATTGACTGTCTTTCCGTTTTATTTGCACTGTTGATATTTCAAGAACTGAAATATGCTATGAAAAGATTTTCTACGTTCCCAATGACATGTTTTCTTCAGCAACATAAAGTTTATACTGTGTGAGAGCAAAAATGTTTAAAAAATAAAAATATTCGATGGGCATTGATAACATATTCACCTAAATCTGAACTATCCTATTTAAATAGTATAACCAATCGCTTTCATGAAAAAACAAAACTCGTAAAAGAAAAAAAATTGTCTCATTTAAAAAGTATTTCTTCTCTCTCAGTGCAGAAATATATACATTAGCACAAGTAATTATTAGCATCCGCCGAATAAATATTTCTTAGATATTTTCTCTCTCAAGACATTGAGACAGTCTACTCTTGCACTACTGGAAACATAAAAAAATTGAGAGGAATTCATACGAAAGTTGAAGGACTGTAATATTCTCTCCGCGTGGCGCAATGAAATCGAAATCTGCGAACATATTTGCGCCGTTTCGAAATCTTCCTGGACTCGTTGCAAAAGTTGGCGAACGTGTATTTCTCTATACACACGTGGTCAGGACATTCGTTCGGGTCTCACGGAGCCAACGTTGTCAGGCGATGATTGGCGATACGCGAACGGCGGGAAAACGGCGGTTCTACGACGCGCGGCAGCTTATCATCTCGTCGAGATCCGTTGTTTCCTTCTCGCTCTCGTACGCTCTTTCTCTCTCTCTCTTTACACGCCCGCGACGGGATTACTTTTCTTAGATCCACGGGTCCTTGTCCCGCTCGCACGCTGACCAGAACCGTAGGTGAACGCGCGACGTCCGCCACCGCCGCCGTCGCCGCCGACTTGCCTCCTCGAGAACTGGTTTCGGCGCTCGTAAACGTGGCTGCACCGAAACTCTTTGCCCGCTTGAATCTTATCGCGGGTGCATAAATCTCCACGGCGATTCCGCTCGCTCGATTCGGACCGAATCCTTCCCCTCGCCCACCCCCGCCGCCACCTTCATCTCCCCCTCCTCCTCGTCCTGCTGCTCTTCCCCCGGACTCCGCGGCCGCGTGACTAGCGTTTTCTTTTCTTGGTGGCGCCTTTTTCTTCTCTTTCCTCTCTGGTTTCCTTTTTTCACACGCACGCACGCACGCACGCACGCACGCGGATCGACAATGGGACGGCCGGCCGATCGTGTCAACCGTCTCCCGCGGCATTAATTTCGATTAACCGTACGCGGCCGAATCCATTGAGAGCAGGACACGAATGGCTTGGTCCGCACAATAGCGCGATCGTTTTGATTTCGTCAGAAATGATTTGTCCGCGTGTTTGTCTCGGCGCGCGACTTTTATCATACGGCCGACCACCATTTAATTATGCATATGTATGTATTAGGTCGATTAAAATGTTAATTTCTCGACTTCGTTCGCTTTGTTTACTCGGTTCGGCTTCGCCGAATATGATCCGCTTTCGTCGACTTCGGCGATCAACTCGCGAAGTCGCTCCTCCAGTGAAAATCTCGCGGGACTCGAGAGCGAGATAAAATCGGGGAAACGCGCGCGGATATTAATTTTCTAATGACAGCCGCGGCCGATCGATTGCGCGCACATGTCGCAAATGCGATTACGAAAACCTCGCGCGCGACCGGAGTAATAATATTTCTCGGAAGGTATCCCACACCTCTCGGAGCGCGGCTGATAATTATGTCCGCTCGAAAGATTGCATTCGGTCGCGAGTGTTGCGCGTGCAGTTATAATGAGGACGTGGAAACGAGACGACGGCGACGGTGGCAGTTATTACATATTGGTGGCCGTATCGCGCGCCTCCGATGAAAAGTAACCGCGACGCAAATCGTCGCTTTGGAAGCTGACGCCGTTATGCGGCGAGTAGATCGATCTTTCAGCGACCAATCTTCCAGCTCGCGAATCTAAACGTAACGGCTATCGTTTTCAAGGAAACGCCACGCGGAGACTTTATCGACAGAATGTATCGCTGTATTTTTACATCTGGATTTGAAAATCTCGGGAAACTTTGCAGAAAAGTGTAGTCACAAATGTTCAGCATTGTTCTTTGAAATTCTCCTGAACGGAGCAAACGCATGTTTGGAACGTGCAAGCTGCACAATTTTCGCATATTTGAAATATTTGTGGCAATTGACAGTTCAAAGTGTCAATTTAGAAATATTGTTTTTTTCACATATTAAAAAATTCATTTTTACTCGTACTTTTATTCTATAAAAGCACTTCCGTGCAATTAATACGACGTAAACTTTGCGGGAAGAAAGTCAGCATTCTGTCAGCAAAGTCTTCGAGTATGGTGCAGCCTTAACGTTTGCCTTCTGTGCAAAGAAGGCAGAGGAACGAGACGACCAACCGAGATGACTGACTAAGCGCGACGCGTCTTACAAATTCGGGATTATGGGGAAAAAATGGCCGGCCGTCCCATAACCGCGGCGCGAGTCGTTATTCTCCGCCGCCTCGACGACGACGGATATTCGCGGGCGCGTTTACGCCCGGCGGATTAACCGGGGAAAGCTCGTTCTAGGAGAGCGCGGTTTAAAACGGTACTTACGTATCTCTCGCAAGCGCGGTGGCACATTTTTGGCACGCGACTCGCTCGCATCTGCGCCCGCTCTCTCCCTTTCCCGCGCGCGCGCGCGCACGCGACTGAGCGAGCGAAAAATCGAATATCTCGTTTTGCGCGGACGTATTTAGTCCAAGAGCATCGCTTTTTTGATAACCCGCGTGCCCCTCTGCGACGCAGCAGCCCCCAACGACGTTTGGTCCTGAACTCGGCGCGACGCGTCCACACACTCGCGGTCTCCTATCGACTGTGACGCGAGATTTACAAGAGCCCGCAAGAGGCTCGGAAATCTCGCATTTTTCGCGATAACGAGGAGAAGGAGGAGATTAGCATTTCTCCCGCAGCAATTCCTGCACGAAGGAAATACCGCAATGGAAATTGCGTTAAAATTATATTTCATTTCGCGACGTTTTTTTATACAGATAGGCTATGCTATTACTGTAGAAATAGTGAATTTGACGACCTTTATACCCCAAATATATTACACAAAAAACATTTAAGTAATTACAATAATTTTGTAGTAAATAACATATTTAAACAAATATATAGTGATTCTGCTAGTCATTTTTCTACAGTTCAAGATTACAAAATTTTCTTGTAATTTTCACTGAGGGAAAAAATGGTTGATTGAATTAAAACTATACTTATTTGTGGTCCCAGCTATATTTTAACGTGTATATGCAAAGTTATTGTCCCTTTCTCTAACATTATAGTAGAATTTTATTTGAAAATGATTTTCTCTTAGCCATCATTTCTAATAATTATTTCTCTATGTGTGATCATAGGTACAAATGTCAAATATCTTTTTCTCAGTGCATCTCGATATCGTGTTTTGTCTATGCACAGCTAACCATATGAATCACAATTTTAACATTAAACATTCTACCTTTCATATTGTGTTCGATACAAATAGGTCGTTACATTAATCGGACAGCGAAATGCTGCAAAGTGAACGCAAAGCACACGATAAGCGCGGTTGAAGTAGCTGAAGTTTACTGGTAGGCTGGAAAGGAACTCGGCGCGCGGCAAAGGGTTAATGGGAACGGAATGAGAGATTATTATACCCCGTACACACACACACACACACACACACACACACACACACACACACACACACACACACACACATCACGGAGCCCCCAAAATATCCTTCCGCTTGCGGCTGCCGCGGCGGCGACGGTGAGGCCGCCGTTGGAACGAACCGCCCGATAAACCTTCCTCGCGCTGCTCGAAGCAGCGCACGCTCGACCTGGAGCAATGGGAGATGTCCGCAGCTACGTACGCATGCACGTACATACATACGCACCCTACCTGCCTCATTAGGCGTCAACAATGGCATAACAAATCATGGAGATTACCATCTCGTCTGCTCGCGGCCGCGTTCGGTCGACCGACCGACCGACCGGCCGAGTAATGCGTTTATAATTATTTTAAATCACATTTTTTCTCTCCCCTCTCTCTCTCTCTTCCCCCGTGCTTTCATTCTGTTTCGTTCGAAGTACCGCCGCGCTTCCGCCGCCTCCTCCTTCGATTCAGCTCTCTCTTTCTCTCTCTCTCTCTCTTTTCTCCCCCCCCTCTCTCTCTCTCTCTCTCTCTCTCTCTCTCTCTCTCTCTCTCTCGCATGTCCTCTCTTCTCCACTGCCTTACGCGTCGTTCGTGCCTCGAATGTAAGCGTACCCCCGCTCGTAATTTTATGCGCCGCCAGCGCAGATTCTTAAGCGATATGGTAGAGACGTAAAGTATAAAGTGCGAAACGTGCCTGTTGTATGGTTTATCCGTACGGCTGCGTTTATGTCGCGGACGTAGCTACCATACATAAGTATAGCGGGTGGATACGACGAGGCACTCTCGTTGGCTTGTTCCTCCTCTTTCCCAGGCGCGGAAAGAAAAGGACGCGATAGCGGATCTTAACGCGCAATCTTAAGTGCACCAAGAAAAAGGATTGATGATGCAGCGAGTCATTTCGAATCGTGATAATAATAATAATAATGACAACACTAACAGTAATTATCGCGTATAAGATTATACTATTAACCCCTCAAGTAGTATGCCCAGGAAAGTTTCGTGGTAAAATATCAAATTCCTTTTGATTCACTCAACTGCGCATCTAAATCAAAGAGCTGAGGGTTTCCCGCTGAAACTATGGTAAAACAAAGCAACGTACATCTACATACGTAAGATCTATATGCACAAGAAATACGAAAATGATAGCGTGTTAGTTACTGCGTCATCGACATTGCTCGAGTTCGTCATCGGCTTCAGTGTCCCCTCAACACTATCGTATTAATCACGTACTCATTATTACTCCAATGTTCGGCCTGCAATTTCAGCCGAGCGGCTCCACAAACTTCCGCGCGCTCCGAGTCTCCGAGTCTCGGCGGATTCTTCGTTAAAATTATCTGATCATCCGTCGCGGAGTGGCACGGGGCGAGGGGAGGTATGCGGCGATCGGGAATCGCAGGAGCGGTGTCGCAATGCGATCGCGTCCGGGACACAGCCGCGCGCTGCGGCGATCCCGATCATAAGAAGGGAGAGTCCGCGGCGGCCAATAAATATTCCATAATTTATTGGCACGGCCGCGGCGCTCGTCCCGGCTTCAGGGAATCAAAGCGTTTCGGGTGTTGTCAGTGCGGCGGGCCGGGACGGTGTGCGGGAAGCCTCAAAGAAAACCGCGCTGCACACACAGGTTTCCAGGTAGCGGACGCATTAACTCCGCTGTCCACCGGCGACGTCCGCCGCGAGGGGGGAGGGGGGGAGAAGGGGGATTCCAATCAACGAGTTTTTGCGCGGCGGCCTACGAAAACCGGCTGTAATCTCTCGCAGATATGGGCCGGCGCGTCGATTCTAGACGGTCCCGCGCCGCGTTAATTGAACGTACGCGGCACGCGCGATCGATCGTCGATCAATTAACGCAATCGCGCGCCGATTAATCGCGATCAGACGCGTGTGCGTGCGTCAAACGGTGCGTTGGGCGGTAATCGATGAAAGGGAAAATCTTCCAGCGGAAATAATCGGCCGATCGATAATCTAAATAAATCATACGATACACAATCAAATAAAAGAGAAAGAGAGAGATAACCGTTGAAAGCATTATTATTTTCTTCTAGTTTAAATATTTGCACTAACAATCGCGCGACTGGCTTTCATTTGTCTTCTTTCTCTTTCATTTATAACTATCAATTAGCGTTTAATAAATTAAACCAAAGTTTGATTAACCATTAATTTCGTCAATCGATTAAGTTATTCGTGATTTTATGTACGACGATTGATCAATTTTTATTATCGATTCGCCGATTGTTTGAGTCAACCAACTTTTTAATCTATTTAATTCTTGCTCCAGTCCCGTCGCGCTCGTTCCCATCGACGAAGAGTTCAAAGTCCGCGATGTGATTTCTGTCGCACAGAGATATATATAGTCATTCGTATTATATTACAAATTTCCTGTAATTTTTTCATCTTATCCCGCGGGGATATACGCGGGACAGTATTGATAGAATTATTATTAAGATGAGATATCGTAAAAACCGTATCGTCGGAAAAAAGCGGTCCAGTCGGCGAAATCGACGAGCTCTCTCAAACAAATATATCATGTCCATCGAACAAATTACGGTTCACCGTCTCGATTCTCGCCGTGACAATGCGCGCGAATCACGCTGCAGGCCCGCGGATACCGAGTGACGTTGAGCAAAAAGGCGAAGCGTAATGAGCTCATGTGGGAAAGATCGCCGGGAAGGCCGACGCTTATAAGTGCATTATCGAGGAGCTCGTGCTGTTCTTTTTGTCTCTCTCGCTCCCTTCCTTCCTCCTTGCCCTTCTCCCCGCGGCCAACTCTAGGTCTGAAGGGCGATACGCCAGGTAGGCGTACAGACGCGACGGTGGATTTCTAATTCAGCGCAAGAAACGCGTGGGTTGACGTAAGCGCCCTAATGGTTTCATTACATACGCGCGTGATAAGGTCACGTTTAGCCGCCGAGGCTGTTCTTCTGCACGTAGAGAATTCTGCATTAAAGATTCTCATAGAATTTTTAAACTGAGGAGTAGATCGACATTCCGCAGAAATTCACTGTGCTTTTACTTCATATACGCTACTTTTATTTCAAGAGCTGAAATGTGCTATTAGATATGTTTCTAGTAAATTCAGTATGTCCCTTAGCAAGACAGACTTTACTGACAGTCTTTATACCTGAGCTCTTATTCTTGAAATAGTTGCGTATACGTAAGTTTTACTGCGCAGGTTTAATTATACCATAAAATAGCTGCGCAATGAAAATTACGTATACGCAAAAATTTCAAGAATATAAGCCCTGAACTAAGGTAAACGTCCCAGTGGTCGAACTTACATGTCCCAATGATTGACATATTGGTTTTGTATAATATTTTTCTTTGTTGAAATGCTTTTCAATATACAAAACAATATAATAAATGAAAAGAAATATTTAGTTACTTTGTGATTTTGTTTTATTTATTGATAAGTATCTTAACAAACACACAAGTATATTATTAGTAATTCAATTATCGGTACACGTCAATCACTTCGGTCGGTTCAATCACTAGGACGTTTACCTTATTAAAAGCATAGTAAAATTGAAAAAAATTTATACGAAGAAGAACTTGCAATATTCTCTCCGTGTGGGAAGAGAGCAGAAAGCGCACTCTCCTGCTTAGAGAGAGAGCACGCACCAGCTGACGCGCGATGCCCGCGAGTTTTCCTAACGGATGATCCTTGTTCGGAAGGAACGCGTGGGCGGCTGGACTCGGTCGACAAAGCCGTTCGCGAAGATCTCGCGCGGTCACTAATATAACTGTATCAGCGATTACTCCCGGGCAATTGGCGAAACGCTAATCGCCGTTTAAGGAAGAAAGCAAGAGAATCCTCGGGAGAGATCCTTTTCTCTCGGTGTAGTTGTACACCGCGCGTATGTTCATTCCGGGTGGGCATCTGTCACGCGTCACAATCGTCCCTTGTTTCGCGACGGAGAGCCTTCAGGCCGTCTCACGCTGTCGAAACACCTGAGTGATCATCGCGCTCCTCACAACGAGCAAAACTTAACCTTCTCGCACGTCAGATGATATTCCCATTATAATCCTCGCACGTCAAATAATATTTCCATTATAATCCTCGCTTCTACTTTGGTCGCGGAGTGATTTTTATAAAACTGAATTGTGTCACAGAGTGATGTGTATTTTCCGACGACTTACGCGAAATTGATCTCGACATGAGGGACGTAAGAGGATCGCTTCATCTGCCCGACTTGTTTGTGTAAATATTCTGTGTGTGAGTTTTCAAGTAATTGAGTAAAAAAATGTCAAAACCTGTCGAAGAACCTAAGATGGGGAAAAAACAGCCCTTACCGCCGTGGATGAATTTCCTGACAGCTGGATTTTCGGGGTAATGGATTGAATCTTCAGCGGGTTGCCCGCGCCCATCTCATCGTTATCAAGTTACTTGCGCATTTCAGCATGGCGGCGACCTGCGTGGTCCACCCGATGGACGTGATAAAGAACCGAATGCAAATGCAGAAGGGCAGAGTATCGATTTTGAGCCTGATCCGCACGGTATACGGCAAGGAGGGTATCGTCAAATTTTACAGTGGTTTAACGGCTGGCCTGGTGAGGCAAGCCACGTACACGACTGCGAGACTCGGAATTTACAATCAAATGCACGATTTCTGGAGGTGAGTCAAGAAAGAGAGAAAGAGAGAGAATTCAATCAATCGCGCGCGCGTAATTAGAATAATCAAGATAGGAATAAACCTCCAGTTACTAAATCCTCTTAGTCACTGATATTCTAGAAAAGCCTGCTTTTTCTGCGACCGATTGTTCACAGCATTAGTTATCAAGTTCTCTTTTGGAATCATAGAGCGCAGACAAAAAGTTAAACTGGGATGTTGGTCCCAAGGAAAATCAGGTTTGTTTCTGAAGTATTAATGACTAAAGGAATGTCGACAATTAGTGTTTTATCTCAGCTGAACTGCCCGCTATTTCGGCAAACTAATTATGTTTCGCGCGCAAATAGACAAAGATACCTTCAACCGCCCAGTTTTGTTGTTCTGGCGCTTATGGCTGGGACTGCTGGTGCTATGGGAGCCTTTGTCGGCACACCAGCTGATGTTGCTCTCGTGAGAATGACGACAGAAGGTAGATTACCAATAGGTCAGTATATGAAGTACTTTCCAACGGTCATTCATCGACATTGATTTCTATTCAACGAAATTCGACTGTGTATGATATAAAATCAATTTGATTTACTTTCTTCTCCTTTCTTCTTCCTTTCTGTTTGGATGCTTTTAGAGCAACGGCAAAATTATAGGAACGTACTCGACGCGTTCAGTAAGATAACTAAGGAGGAAGGACTGTTTGCACTGTGGAGAGGAAGCACGGCCACGATGGCAAGAGCTGTTGTCGTCAATGTTTCGCAATTGGCGACTTATAGCCAAGTGAAATATTTAATAGCGACGCGATGTACGTTTTTATCGCGTTCAATGCGCTTCAGTGTTTCGTCTACAAACCGATCAGAGAGCTTTCCAAAAGTCTATTTAAATACCTAAAACACATATTCTTCGTACACGTCACTTGAAACATTCTATGAAAGATAATTCCCGACTTATTCTCCCAGTAAACGTCCCGGACACCATAGCTTTACACTTTTACGCGTCGATGGTGTCTGGGTTCCTGACTACCTTCAACTCTATGCCCTTCGACATCACCAAGACCAGGTTTGCAATTAATTTCGGCACTTAGAACTTCTTTCCACTAATCGAAATGTCTGTCTAACAAGAACTTTGCGTGTGTGTGGGCTTTCCGTAGAATACAAAACATGAAGAGCACCGACAAATTACCAGGTATGTTCGCGGTAATGATGTCCATCGCAAAAACCGAAGGAATAGGATCTCTGTGGAAAGGTTTTTGGCCGACTTATTGCAGAATAGGCCCGCACACTGTGTTAACTCTCGTTATCAATGAACAATTAATGTATTTACTGAGACTACTATACGAGAAGCGATAAGAAGCATACCTAATTTCGAAACTAGTACTTTTGCACGTTGCATGTTGAGAGAGAAAATATTTATTCGGTGGATAACATGTTTATTTAAATCTAAATTCTTTTGTTCAAATGGAATAAACATTTGTTTTTACGAAAAGCTAAGATTTTAAGATGTATATTATCTTATATGAAAAAAAAGAAATATTTAGTAGTAATACAAGTAAATGTGTCATTAGTACGTACCGAATCAATATTTTTTATTTCTTAGATTTTTTCTCTCAGTGTAGTTTCGTCGATATTACACTCGCTGTAAAAATACGAAACTTCAGATGAAAGCAGCGATCTTTATCCTCACTTTAACGACATCACATGCTAATCAAGTTACCTCTATTGGCCGTACAGCTAACTGTTTAGGCGTAATTAATTATGCTATGTGCGTAGTCTAATGGGATTGGTGTCAGATTGAAATCGGCCACCGACCGAACCTCGTTCGACTTTATGGATTAGAACGATGTGGGCCGCGTTTAGTAGCGTTAAACACGCTGTACGAACACGTATCTCGTAAGCTCTATCGCGACGTACATAAAAGTTCGTAAAAAAGGATCGAGCGTTATGTAGCAGCTCGATGGACTACGTGGATGGGCCGGCTAAACGATGCGTGGCGCGAGTAAATATATCGGCTTCCCTTGAAGCCGAAAGTATACCAGACGAGATAAGGTACGAGAAAAGACGAACGGGCGACGTCGTGTGGTCGCTTTGGTCGCGGGCGAGAGGCAACACGCGCCGGTCCAGCTTCCGGGATCTCATCTAGGACTCGGAACATGGCGCGAGTGTCACGATCGAAAGTCATTACCCGTCGACTTATCTCGCGGGCTCTCACTCGAGTCACGTTCGTCGCGGCGCGACGAAAAGCGCTTCTTACGGAAAAGTATTCGGACGAGACGGGATGAAAGACGAGGCCGGACGATGATGCTGGCTGACTGAGAGAAAAAAGAAGGACGAAGGATCTGAGATATAGCCGCGTTTTTCTCGTCTCTCGAGCACGCGCCACCGTATCACACCTGCTGAAACGAATGAGCTCGCGACGTGTCGGGTAAATTTTCAGGAGCCGTTAGACCTGTGTGTAAAAGACCGAAGGAGAGAGCGGGATTATTTGACGTCTCTTCCCTGGGCTTGAGACGCGAGCACGTAGATCGAGCCACGGAATTGCAGCCACGTGGGCGAGAGAAAGAGCACGTTTTCCCGCACTAAAAGACCACATCTTGATAATTGTCAGTCCCCGAATACGATTACACGTGGAACGTCTCAAAATAATGCTCTTATCTATGCAGAGAGAAAAAAAGTCCTTGAGCATTTATATTTGTGGAATAACGTTTCTTTCACAGAGAGAAATTTCATTTCACAGACATGAACTCTGTATCTCACGGAGATAAACTTTATATTAAAGAAACTTTCAAGTATTTTTTCTCGGTATGCAGGTGGTATTCCACAATTTTCGATTCAGGCACCAAACAATTTAATGGACGCATAAAATTTTTTGGTGAAGTGAGTTTCCATTTTTTACTCTCGTTATCAGTAGTCTTGCGTCATTTTTTCCAAGAATATAATCTAAGAATGTCAAGTCGGTCGAAGTTATATCATGTTCACTATAGTCATTTAACGGTCGAGAGATTATTTCCATAAAGCGGATAATGTCTTCGTGGTTTTTTAGATACGTTTGACACGTATTGATAAATAAACATGAATGTACAGTGGGCTGCAAAATGATTTAGACACAATGAAATTGGCGGAACTCATCGAACTGTCAAAATTGAGAATCATTACTGTGTATGTAAAGTATGTAATGTATGTGTGAGAGTGTGATTATGTAATTACGTTGCGTAAGCCTATTGATAATAACTCCCAATTTTGACAGTTCAGAGTGAGCTCTGTCAGCTTCATCGTCTCTAAGCCATTTTGCAAGCTACTGTACAAGTAGATGGACTTTCAGTGTCATTAGGACATGACAAAAAAGCGACTGTTTTATCTCTTATTTGAAAGCGTACTTTCCTTCTCTCTGTACATCTTAGGAGTTCCTCCGGATTCCTGCGTACACGAGATACTTGAGCGCTCCAAGTTGCGCACTTGGCGTGCTTATCCGAGACGCGAAGAGTATCCTGCGGCCATGGGGCTTCGGGTAACACCACTCGTTCGTTCACTCGCTCGCTCGTTCGTTCATCCGCCTTACTTCTCCTCGTCGCGCGTCAGGGAACGCGTTATTTTGATCCGCCGGGGTATCCGTGGCCGTCAACAACACCACCGCGCGAGGGCCTTATCGCCGTGATATCGCTTTCTCCGCCGCTCGGCCGGCTTTGAGTCGAGCATTTCGAGGTAGCCGGTAGCCGAGGGAGCAGGCGAGACGCGTCGCAATCGACGTCCTCGTCGCGTGCAGAAGGTAGCGTACCGATAACGCGTCCCTGAAAGCGACTACGAGCCGTCAACGCGGAGCATCGCGAGATAACGGCGGGATCGAGCGGGGAAGGAGAATGGATCCTGTCCTAAAATTCTGCCGATGAGAGACGGACGGAGAGAGCTAATCTCGCACGAGATCAGCGGCCTCATTTTTACGGATTCACCGTGCGATCTTGGCCGGGTGATCTTAAACCCGTGGCCGCCGTTATCTCGCGGCGTTATCCTCGCGGGGACGAGTCCCGTTTTGTCCTGCGATACGTATTCCGAGCGCATAATCGACGCGTTAAACGCGGTCATACGATGTTCAAGCTGGTACAAAGCTGTGCGTCATTTTCGTACAAAACGATAAGAGCTTTGCAAGAAAATGCCTCAGCTGCTCACGAATTTTAAAAAATCTGGAACTTCTCAAGGAGAAAATTTCTTCTCTGTGTATAAATTACTCTTCTCAGAATAATATTCTTTTAATGCAAAATACATTCTTTCTTTCAACATAATATCCTCTTAATCTTTCTGAATTCACCTTATTTTCTACGAAAAAACAGAATCGTCCACAGTTTATAAAAAAGAGACCGACTTTAATTCCTCTCTAAAAAAGAGGCATGTAAGAGATTTAATTGTTGCCGCTTTTCCGCGATACGTTTTTCGAAAATACACCTTTTCAAGCGCAAATGTTATTTAAAAAACTTTCCCAGAATGTGCTCTACATGCTAACACTATATGACCTAACTTGCAGTAACATGGCGTATTGTCATCCAGGAGACGATGCAGAGCGAAATACGCACGTAATTTTCGAAAATACATCTTTTCAAGCGCGAATGTTCCTCTCTAAAAAAGGTATGTAAGAGATTTAGTTGTTGCCGCTTTTTCGCGATACTCTCGCTTAGCTCACTTCATGTGGACTGCGACTTACTGAAGATGGTTCTAAGAAGAGGGGAAACACCCCTGCAATTAAAATATGATATTTTCGAAATTAAACAATTTCACGTAAGGTCAATGCCCCGTTTGTCACATTAACAGAACTGAAGAATTAAGAGAAGCGCGACGCAACGCTAACGAGACGTTCACGGATACGCTTCCTTGAACCCAACATTCAATCTGCGTCGCGTCTCGCTTCAGTCGCGTAAACGAGCCGATTCGTCTGGCTCCGGTTCCTATCAGTATCTGCCGGTATCGTAAACGAATATAGACCCGTCCGGATCTTTTGTCATCCGTGACGCATCGGAGAAAGTCAATATCCAAACGATCCCGGCTTCATCCGGGGTGCGGCGATCCCGCCGGAGGATCCCCGCGCGTAATGGCCGCTACGTGACGAGGGAGGACCGCAGCCCTTCTTCATCCCCCTCGGGGTATTTTGCATAATACACGCATCGCGCCGTGCCGCTTCTCGCCGACTACGGTCCAGATTCGCACGATATCAAATCAGAATTTCGCCGCACCGTGAGAAAAACTCTCTCTGTGTCTCCCTCTTTCTCTCTGACTATCGACGCGGCGAAAACTCGTCTCGCGTCCTATCTCAAGGTGTTTATTCATCAGGTATTTATTTTCAGGGCACCCAGGAGGCGCGTTTCTTTCAGTGGCGCATCAAGAGAGCTACTCATAAATTCGCTATTTTTTATCGAGCAAAATTGCATTTCGATATATTTATTTCACTATATAAATATATTTCACTATATATATCACTATATATATCATTATATATTCACTATTTATATCACTATATATATTTATTTTATTATATAAATAATAATTATTTATTTGAAATATTGATTTCACGATACTACCTTGTCACATTTCACTACACAATGCTACTCAAAGCATAAAATAGCAGTTTTCTTGCCTGTAATCGAGCACGTTGCACAAAAACAGTGTAGTGAATCTATGCCGCGTTTCTTAACTTACAACGGTAAAGGATTGTCTACAGTGCGGTCGCAGTTACGTTTTAAAGTTGCAGCACTACTCTGTAAATCGATCATATATCCATTTCCTTCGCGAAAACTCATAAGAAATGAAGTTTCGTTGAATTCGTCAAACAGATACATGGTCAATTCATCAACTAGTACTGCAACTTTAAAACGCAACTACGACCGCATTGTAGACGATCCTTAAGGGAGAATTTACACCTTGCCAGAGAAGAGCAGAGAACAGAAAGGCAGAAGCCAATCGGAACTCACGCTGGTAGAAAAGCAGACTGTCGACTATCACCTGACTACCACGGCGTCAGTTTTAATTGGCTTCTGCCTGTCAACCTTCTGGTCTTCTGCCAGGATGTGAAATTACAGGTGTGAAATTAGTGAATTCGCCTTAAAGGCCATCGCACACAAAACATAGCTGCATATATATAGCATAAGATCGTCTCAACCAATGAGCATCTTAGGATAAAATTATTATATTGATCTGTAAAACATGCTCATTGGTCGAGACGGTCTTACACTGTAAAAACTGATGTGTTAAATTTAATATTTCATGTGTCCCAAATCATCCACTCTCAGTTATGTGTAAATTTAACACAAAACAAATGTGGTAAAAAGTAAAACGTAAAAGTAAATTGACATATGTATAATGTTAAATTAACTAAAATAAAACGTTACTTTAACATTTGAAAGAAGTATTAATCTATGGTTTACCTGAAATAAAAATGTTAAATTGACATAATCTTAACATAATCTTAACATTTGAAAGAAGTATTAATCTATGGTTTACCTGAAATGAAAATGTTAAATTGACATAATCTATGTCTGACTTATTAAATATGTCAATTTAACACAATCTGTGATTCCTAACGGTATTCAAGTGTTAAATTCTTGTGTTAATTTTTTCTATATTATGCGTGTTACTTTTTAACACATTTGTGTTAAATTTACACATAAATGAGAGTGGATGATTTGGGACACATGAAATGTGTTAAATTTGACACATCAGTTTTTACAGTGCACGCTATGCATATACAGCTATGTTTGTGTACGATGACTCTGAGTCTTTTTTTATTTGAATGATATCATTTTTTATGAAGTTACATTAGAACCTAATGGTCACCTATATTGCTTCTAAGGTCACATGTGCAAAGTCGCGATATTCAGTACAAAGTTTCTCACAAACGGTGCGGACCAATCGCATAATTATAAATATAGCGAGCAGAGACGCGGAGGAAAGAGTGGAAGCGCTTGTTTTATGACTTCTTGTGGAATAATTGGTGAGTCTAGGAGCTACCGGGAACGCTCTCCCCGTTTCGTTTCAGACGAGCCACGTGTACCCGCGACACCACCGATCGATACGTATGGATTCGTTTCATTTACCTGAGGCGTCTTTTTTCCGCGGCGCGATAAAAGCTGTCGCGTGGTCTAGTCTGCGCGAACTTCCTCGGCCGAGCTGACAACTAGTGAAATGTTATTCTTCCGTGTTTCGATGAACAGAATGCCAGGCCACGAGACACCGGAGACACTCGGCCGTCGCGAGAGGGTGATAGGGAGAGAAAACGGTTTCTCGCCTAGCGGGACCATGCGTCTTCGGGGTTAACTGATCCCGAATGTTATCGCATTACATTCGACTACCTGCTTACGTACTTAGCTCGCTTCGCATAGAAATCACCTATTTTAAGATCCTCCTCGCAGCACCGTGCCGGCGACCCCACGAGCGAGAGGAGGATCGGCCGTATCGATTCGCATGCGCCCAGCGTTTCGTTCGTCCGTTCGTTCATTTGCCTCCGCGCCATGGGGAGAAGGAGTATAATTAATACGGCAGTTATTCTTAATGGAATACGAGATGCCCGGCTTCCAAGAGAAAATACAAGCCGGGGAGAAGCGCCTAAGCAACCGAGCTTAGATAATTTCCGTGTGTTATTCGCCGGATGAGAGGACGCAAGATTGACGAATATGGGCAAATATCGCGACTGGACATTCGATGCGTCTTCCGTGCGCGAGTCACTGAATTCAATTCAATCGAGACCAATGATTATTCCAGGACTCTTCGACTTCCAGTCACGTTTTTGCAGGTGAACAATTGGCTAACGGCGGCAAGATAAAATTGCTCGACGGAGTAGCGCACGTGACGACGAGGACTTTAAATGTGCGCAGAGCACTAACTAATTAGAGTTAATCAGTCGCCATCCTATTACGTCGAATTACCTGTGTCCTGATATTTCCCTTTCAATAATATTACGCCCTCCTTTTTCTATCCTCTCGAAATTAACTTTGACGTTCACTCGTAATTTAAATTAATAACCTGAGAAAAAATATTGGAAAACTCATTTGTGCGATACAGAATTCATTTCTGCGAATAAATTTTATATCCTGCAAACAACTTTTAGAATATTTTTTTCTCACTCTATGTGTGCACTATCGTTCATAGATGTATTCTTCACCTCCGATTTTTCGACGACAATTTCAGCGGATCTGCCACGTTGTCGAGTATCTCGCTCATTCTTGAACCTCCAGATGGCAGTTTTCCAAACCATCTCCGGTCGATCGACCAGTCGACAAGAGAACCGGGTAGAAAACAGCGGCGATTTTTCAACTTTTCTTCCTTCGCTATCGGCGATCGTCCCAGCCGCGCTCCGGAGGGATCTTCTTCTCCTGTTTCTCTCTCTCTCTCTCTCTCTCTCTCTCTCTCTCTCTCTCTCTCTGTTTCTCTCCCACGAAGGCGAGCGGGATCCGCGGGATACGTCACAACAATACATCTCTTTAGCGGCGACACAATAAATCAAAATAAACTCGGCCTGGGAGAGAGAAAACAGGTTGCCAGCGCCGCGGGAGGCTGCGCGCGCGCGCGCGGTACCATCTCGCTTGGCCGCGCTCACGAGGTTCCTCCGTAGGCGCACGTCCGCACAACACCGGACACGCACACGTGCGCATTCACGTGTGCCTATGTGCACCTCTCCGTGTGCCTATAATAGCGAGTACACGTCGGCCACGAACGCGATGCTGCGCGGCCAAGTGGCTGCGGCTCGTCTTCGTCTCTTTCTCTCTATCTTCCCCCACCCTCTCTCTCTCTCTTCCTCTCGCGTTGCTCATATTACTGTTGCGTATCGGCGTACCTGCTCCGTTAACCCGGTCCAGAATTTTCTCCAACGCAATCTCTCGCAGCGAATCCTCTAATCGTACGACTCTCTCTCTCTCTCTTGCTTTCTCGCTTACCGTCCTCACGCTCTCGCGTTCTCTCGAAAACAAGGATTCAGGGGAGTGGACAGAGATTCTCAGGGCGACGAGGAGCCTTGAGAAACGAAGCGTCTCTCGCGGTCACTCCGGCATTTGCGGTCGAGACGATTCCTCAGCGCACGGCGGACACCTCGGAGACGTGGTCCCTGCAAGAGTCGGCTTTGCCTCCCGGACGCCCACGTCTCGGTCGAGTCGGTTTTCGGGTAAGCGTCCTTCAAGACGCGTCTCTAGGTAGCGCGTTTCGCAGCCCCGGTCGGCGTGAACGAACGCGCCTCGACGTGCGCACGCTAACGCAAAATAAACACCGCCATCGGAGTCAATTATATTTTCCTGTACGGCCCGTCTCGACGGTTAGACCGGCGGCCACGCACCGATTAACCTCGCAAACGAGACCCCTCCGGTTCATCGTGCCGCGCGGGAGGTCGTTGAATGCTTGAAAAAATAGCCTCTAGTCGTTTGATCCGCGATCGTTCGTGTTTCGCTAGAGCGACCCGCTGCATTACCATACGCCGTGTGTTGTCTCTCTTCCTCAGCGACTTTTCAAATTCCTCATTACTTTTCACGCGCTAACATTCATAAGTTTGTAGCTCTTTCGCCAGAAACGAATTTTCACGAATGGTTTGAAGGGAAGAGGGACACAGGTCTCTCGAATTGCACTCGCTGTGATTAAATTTCGCGAGTTTCAACCCCTAAGCATTTCTTGGTTTACTGGCGGATCTTCTGAGTTTCGCAACTGACGTTACACGTGGGCTCTCAATTCTTTTCCTTTTTTTATCTGTCTTTCATTGCGCGTGTAAGAGTACCAATAATTTATTCAGTACTTCGTATTCGCAGAATTGTATCGGGCCTCGTTCCATCCGATCGATGCACGACCAGTCTAACATCCGATCGATGTCTCGAGAGGACGAACGTGTCCAGGGTTATTCGCAGGAGTCGGGGAGCAAGAGTTCCGCGACGACGAGTGCGTGAACGAGCGCGAACCGATTTTGCGCTTCCTCGTGGTCGCCTGGCACGGGGGAGAGGGTTCATTGAGACCATGTAGATTTCGCGCTGTCGCTCGGCGGAGATTTCCTGCGCGAGAGGACTCTCGATAGTTGCGACAACGTTGGCACTCTATCTTGCTTCTTCTGCAGCCGGTGTTGGTACTTTCGGGTTCGGCGATCGAGGAGTGAACTCGGATGAACCGCGAGGAAGAAGAAGAAGAAGACGACGAGGACGACAACGACGAGGAGGAGGAAGAGGAGGAAGAGACGAGGATCCGCAGGAGGAAAGGAAGACGAAGAAAAGGACGAGAAGTAGGAGGTCGAAGAAGAGGCGCGATGGGGCCGGGGTGGCGAGGAGGGGTCGGGGAGGGAGCTGGGGAGGTAAACCGTGTGTAGGCGTGTAGGTGAGTCGAGTCGAGCGAGTCGAGCGAGAGCGGCTGTCGGGTCGCCGCCGGGTCAATGTCGCCAGAGTAATTACCCCTCTGCCCTCCCCCTCCTCTTACCCTCTGTGTTTCTCTCTTCCTCTCTTTCTAGTTTTCTCTCCTTCTCGCTCGCCCTCTCGCGATACTCTCGGTCACACCGTGTCAGTCTTTCTTTCTCTCTCTCTCTCTCTTTCTCCTTCTTTCTTCGTCTCTTCTTCCTTCTCTCCGCCATCCCCCTCCCTCGTCGTACTCTCTTCTCTTCCTCTCCGTACTCGCGCACTCTCGCGTACGATTCTACTCGCTTCTCTCACGGTTTCCTCTCCCGTCCATCTTACCTCGCTCTGCGCCTCGTCACCATCCTCTCCGTTTCCACCTAGTGGACTACTCTCTTCTACCTGACCGCTCGGAGCGAGGAACCTCTGAGCTTCTTCATCTCTATCCAAGGTTTTCTCTCTTCCTCGTTGTGCGCGCATACGCACGTTCCAAGACAATTAAAAAGAATTGGCGCGCGCTTCGATTATGAAGGGATTTTTGATACCGCGAAGAAATTGCCGGGCAACGGAGAACGCGGATTCGTGCTGCGCAGTAGCCGCAAATATAGGTTGCATCTTCTCTCTCCGAGACGGGACGGCACGGATAAGCAATCGAAGAAGCGATGGCGCGGCGCTGGCCGGCGTGAGTCGTGGAAGGAAATATGAATGAGCGCGAGTTAAATTGAGTGAGACGAACGGTATCGCTCCTTGAGGAGGCTGCGCGGTACGTACCGAGCGCACTCAAGCTTCCTATGGATTTTTCCCGAGGGAACATCCGACGCAGTACGGAAGAGAAGAAGCGAACGCAGCAATCGGAGGAGCCAATGGATAGGAGGAAGGTGGAATGATCGAAACAACCGCGATTTCTCCGTCTTCGACGATCGGAAATTAGATGATCACGCGAAAAGGAAAAAATGCATATTTCTCAAAATTTCTTGGTGCAAGATCTCACTCAGAACGAGTGAGAAAAGCCACTCGGAATCGTAAGAATGAATGTTTAACTCAAACTTATTTTAATTTAAGCTAGTTCAAATTTAATTTAACTCAAACTTAGTGCGCGTTTTTAGTCCATAAAGGAGAAATATCTAAGAAAGAGGAAATATGTATTTTCGGTGATTACTAATAACACATTCATTTATACTAATATAGATATTCTTTAAATAAGAAAATATACAATTTCTTAAAATACTTTAGTGCTTCATAAAAGCAATTGTTTCTTTCCACTTAAATAAAAGAATTAAAATTTAAGTATGTTATTAGTACCCACTCGATAAATATTTTCAATTTTTTAAATATTTCTTTTCTGAGTGTGAAATATGAATGATTTAATTATCAAGTTGTTGCATAATTTCCGTCGTATTTTTCGATAAAATTATAAAACTGATATAATTTTGAGAATCTATTTAATTAACAACATATTGGTCATTATTATTTGTAATTTGTAAAAGTTGCACGCGCAATGAAAAAAACAAGTTTAATAATAATTTATTGCGCGTCGCGAAGAAAAGCGCAATATGAGATACGACAGAAATTACGCAGCAAATCAATAAGTAGAATGAATTCCTGATAACAGAGCATGTCAGATTCGATTCAACTTTGAATGAAAATATTTATTCGATGATTTCACATGAAAAAATACACCTTATCGAAATAAAAAATTACCTAGTCCAGTGACGACCAGATCACTTTACTTTGTAATTGGAATTTTACTCGAAAGAATTTAGAAGTAAGGCATCGACAAGAAAAAAAAGAGAAAGGGTTAACTTTACAAACGCTTTCTACACATCGGCTTTTGAAAGAAAATATTTATTCGATGATTTCACATGAAAAAATACACCTTATCGAAATAAAAAATTATCTAGTCCAGTGACGACCAGGTCACTTTGCTTTGTAATTGGAATTTTACTCGAAAGAATTTAGAAGTAAGGCATCGACAAGAAAAAAAAGAGAAAGGGTTAACTTTACAAACGCTTTCTACACATCGGCTTTTGAAAGAAAATATTTATTCGATGATTTCACATGAAAAAATACACTTTGTCGAAATAAAAAATTATCTAGTCCAGTGACGACCAGGTCACTTTGCTTTGTAATTGGAATTTTAGAAAGAATTTAGAAGTAAGTCATCGACAAGAAAAAAAAGAGAAAGGGCTAACTTTACAAACGCTTTATACACATCGGATTTTGAATGAAAATATTTATTCGATGATTTCACATGAAAAAATACACCTTATCGAAATAAAAAATTATGTAGTCCAGTGACGACCAGGTCACTTTGCTTTGTAATTGGAATTTTAGAAAGAATTTAGAAGTAAGGCATCGATAAGAAAAAAAAGAGAAAGGGTTAACTTTACAAACGCTTTATACACATCGGCTTTTGAATTAAAATATTTATTCGATGATTTCACATGAAAAAATACACCTTATCGAAATAAAAAATTATCTAGTCCAGTGACGACCAGGTCACTTTGCTTTGTAATTGGAATTTTACTCGAAAGAATTTAGAAGGCATCGACAAGAAAAAAAAGAGAAAAGGTTAACTTTACAAACGCTTTATACACATCGGATTTTAAATGAAAATATTTATTCGATGATTTCACATGAAAAAATACACCTTGTCGAAATAAAAAATTATCTAGTCTAGTGACGACCAGGTCACTTTGCTTTGTAATTGGAATTTTACTCGAAAGAATTTAGAAGTAAGGCATCGACAAGAAAAAAAGAGAAAGGGTTAACTTTACAAACGCCTTATACATATCGGATTTTGAATGCAAATATTTATTCGATGATTTCACATGAAAAAATACACCTTATCGAAATAAAAAATTATGTAGTCCAGTGACGACCAGATCACTTTGCTTCGTAATTGGAGTTTTACTCGAAAGAATTTAGAAGTAAGACATCGACAAGAAAAAAAAGAGAAAGGGTTAACTTTACAAACGCTTTACACACATTGGAGTATTACGTTCTCGCTTCTCGCTTGTCTCATAATCGATGATGCTCTCGTTACCTTCCGCGATGTTTTCGGACGTGGCCAACGAGTCGCCAGCCACAGCCACGTGGCGTAATCACGCGCGTTGCCTATCACCTGATACGCTACATTTGAAAGATTCATGCCAGGTATAGCGCTTGTCGTAACAATATGCGCTTGATGTAACTCGGCGAAACTACGGCATACTTATTTGCGCATTTGCTATGTTTAATTCAAATTGCAGCGGCGATTCCCGGGAAAGCGGTTATTATTCGTTCTGATTGGAATTGTGTATAGCTTCGGTCCTACTTCCTGCAGTCGGCCCGACACTCTGTGATTTTCGATCGAGCCTCTTTCTTTCGATGTGTCCGTGCGACGCGCGAAACAAAGTACAAATGACGCGACGTCGTTCTCTTTCCGCTCGTCGCGACGGAATTTTATATTTCGCGCGAAACCTTACTTCTCTCTTTCTCTCTCAAAATCAGACTTCGGACACGGAAAACGCCGCGACGCGCGCGAGTCAGTACTGCTCGACGGTAGATCAGAAGCCCGAAAAAAGGAAAAGTCACAGACGTTGGGAGAAACGCGCGAGAGAAACGCAATTTCGCGAAAGAGAGGAGAACGAGCTTCACCGTTAAGAGTTAAGCAGACGACAGAGCGATCAGAAGAGGCTCAACGACAAAGAGGCGGAGATTCGGAGATCGTTATTTCCGCTTCGATCGGCAGTCCTCCTCCTCCTCCTCCTCTTCCTCGTCCTCTCGCGCAAACTGCCTCTCCGACGCTTATTCCGCGGTTTGTATCGACGACACGGCTTTATGAGGCCGGTGCGCGGCGCGGTGAACACCACTACAGGGCACGGCACAAGCTGCTCGCGAGCGCGAGCAGACGTCGAAGAAGAAGAGAGCGCGGACCGGAGGAACGGAAGCGCCGTCCTTCGTTTTGTTAGCCGCAAGAAACGGACGTATGTTACCCATTATCCATGCCGTGGGCTGTACAGTAAATTATGATTGTCGAGTACATCATCAGGCCGGCGCGCATTAGTTCCCCAGGGAAGGTAGCTGCTCTTTCCCTCCCTCCCTCCCTCCCTCTCTCTCTCTCTCTCTCTTTCATGTGGTAGTCGCTCGCGTGGCGCACAAATTGCGCGTGTTATCATTCTCCCCCTGTGCTCCCCGTCGTCGTGGTGCCCTGACGTTTGCGCAATTTGCCGTGTTCGAAAGTCGATATCCTTCCGGAAATAACGCGGAATACTTCGCTCGCGAATGCGAGCGGACCGCGTGGATTTTCACGAGGGAAAATCCGCGATGTGGAAATAATCGACGACTCCGTCGTCTGATATCGCGCGTGTGTAGGGCCCGCAGGATGTTTAATAAATGATTAAAAATTACGGTGGACTTATCGACAGGCGCGTATGCGCAACGCGTATCTGCGGTGCTTATCGCAGCGATTCTGCATCGTGGGGAAAAAAGGAAATGGGTTGAAACGTTACACTGGGATTATAGTCGTTTTCGACGCTGACTATATCTTCTTGTTGTACTAATAAACAAGTAATAACAGCAGCGACATGCATATGAGAGGATACGTTGAGAGGAAGAATATTTAAATGATAAAAAATGTTTATTCGCGGTGAGTATTAATATTTATCTGCATTAATATACGTATTTTTGCATTAAGGAAGCGTTTTCTTTCCTTTTTGAAATAAGAAGATATACATTTTCGATTTAAGTAAGAGATTTTTAACAGATTCAAGTAAATCGTGTAAATGATTTTTTTATTTATTTAAAGATTAGATTTGAGTATATGTTGTTATTGGTGTCCACGGAATAAATATCTGATTTATCAGATATCTTTTGTCTCTCAGTGTATACAAAAATGATTCTCCCGACTATAATTCTTTTACGGTCACAAATATAAACACTCAAAATTTTTTCCTCAATGTGCGATCGACGGCGACCGACAATAACAAAAATGAAAAAGAGACTATTTTTATTGAAGCAGAAGTTAACGCGACGAAAATAATTAGTCCGTTCTCTCTTTCTTTCTTTTTCCTCGAGCACGCGGGACAGATTTATATTCGATATTGAAACGGACATGTGTGTGTGTGTGTGTGTGTGTGTGTATGTATCTGATTAATCATATCGTGTTTTTCGACAGTCCCGTGCGCGCGTATGTGTGTGTATGTGTTCAGTGGAGGTTTTGAATAGCGAATAATTCAAATTAGTCAGCGACGATGTGCAATCTGGCGACGTGCTCGCGCAGAAACGTGACGTTATTTTCCCCATGTCGAGTGCGCGAATTAATTATCTCAGCGATTTAATTGGTCAACATTGCGGCGTGACATGCCACCGCACGTGCGGCGGCGTTGTCGATTTTAGCGCTTGACAAAGAGAGAGAGAGAGAGAGAGAGAGAGAGAGGAAGAGAAGGAGAGAATATGCGCGCGCGCACGCGCTTGGCACTTTGCACCGACTACTACTCGCGTATCGGTGAGTCAGTAAGTGATTCACGATGCCTCCTGTCACGTTGTCGGCCTTATTAAGACACACTGTTGGCAGTTGGGTAATCGTCATAACCCGATTTGCGGATAAAGAAGGACCCAATAATAATGCGCATTTTCGATAGGATGATAAGGTTTGTCGCATTTATAACCGCCAGCCAAGCGCGAGCGCATCACAGTCGAGCATTTAAGTGTGATGCAAATCGAAGAAAAGATGCAAGGAAAAAAGAAAGAAAAAAAAAGGATTTCAGCGAGACCAAACGATAGAGAAGTCGGGATACACACAACAGCGAGAGAGAGAGAGAGAGAGAGAGAGAGAGAGAGAGAGA
>NW_022639476.1:1503646-1511953 GCF_010583005.1 Odontomachus brunneus
GAGAGAGGGAGAGAGGGAGAGAGGGAGAGAGAGAGAGAGAGAGAGAGAGAGAGAGAGAGAGAGAGAGGGAGGAGGAAGAGAGATCGGGCTCTTATCTTCTTCTGAAATAAAAAAACTATTCTTTCAAGCAGCGTATCGATATCGCGTCGCTATTAAATCGACTGCAGACGGGCGGGTTTCATCGATTCGTCTGACGCGAAAGCGAGGTCTCGCAAGATCAACGCATCCGAGAACGACGACAACGACGACGAAGACGACGACGACGAAGACGACGATGGCGATCACGAATGCGATGGGGAGCGCGAGGTGAATTACATCTTCTCTAGGCGGGTGTAAAACTCACGACGGCGCAGCGCCGAGAGCAGCCGGCTCTCGCGCGGATAGTTGCCCAACATATCCCCCGTAATTGATAGACTAATGGCATCGCAAGTGGGTTAAGTGCACGGCTGTTGAAACTTCGACAGGGAATGAAGCAATTACCGTGGCCGGGCGGACTACGATAATACCTGGTGGACTCGGTTCAATTAAAACGGGAATCGGCTGATCATTTCGCCGTTCGTTCTCTGTTCGGCGCGATTGGCAAATCGCGAGCGAACGGCCGCAAAAAGGCTTCACTTCGCCGCCGCCGCCGTCAGATCGTTTACCTTTAACCATTCGCGCGGGCTGCGCCGCGTCGCATCGTGCAACGTCGCGAAATTAGTTAATCAGTATTTAAGTGGACGTTGCACGCGCGATAAATATAATGCGACGCGGTCGCACGCTGATAACCAATAAGCCCGCGCGCCGACGTGCGCGAATACGCGCGCGAACGGCACGTGCAAGCGCGAGATATCGCGAGACGCGCGAACGTTCGTTATCTTTTTCTTTATTTCTCTCTCTCTCTCTCGAATTATTATTAATAAATTTAGCAAATGAGTAAACGAGCGACGCGCAAAATCGCCGAGTCTATCGCGCGATTTTACTGAAATCGGTAACGTGGTTACACGAGACGCTACCAAGCTTCCGTTTCTCCCCCGCGAGTCCCATCACGATTGACTCTCCTCCTCTCTGTCTTTTTCTCGTTTCTCTCTCTCCTTCGTATCGCCACGCTAAATTACAGATTGGAAGCGTCGCGGGACGAGACAGACAGAGGGAGAGAGATGCCTCCGCTATTATTATACGTGGGATCGCTATTATCATACGTAGCTATAGAGACCCTCGGTGGAAACACCGAGTTAATGACGGCGACGCGAATCAATATATAACGCAGCGCGAGCTCTCCGCTCTCTACCGTCCACTCTCTCTTTCTCTCTGACGTGCTGGTGTTTTGCATTTTGCAGCGCGGCAGAGCGGGGGAAGGGGTCAATTAAAAGCCGTTTCCATCGATTGCGCGACCGCCTGATACGCCGATAATGCGATGCACTCAGATCGGCCGCGGCGATAAATTAAACGCGCTCGCGCGAAAAAAGGAAAACACACATACATTCCGCGACGATGAACGACGATCGGCTTTTTAGACGGTAACTCCGATAGGACGAGCGGGAGGATGTGTAGGTCGGGACATTTTTATAATTAAACTCGTTATCACGCACGCGCGCGCGCGCGCACATACACACACACATACATACATACACACACGTACATGTGGACGATATGCAACGACACGTTGCACCGGTGCGGAGGCAATCGCGCGCCGTTATATTTCAACACGCTTTATCTTTTTCACGTGGCTTAGCGCATAGTATATACGGCGCAATCTAATCGCGTCGCGGCTTATCCAGCGCGATGCATTACAATACGTGGAACGGCCCGGCATCAATTTCTTCTCAACTCGGCACTCTGACGTGTTAATTCGCACCGGGCCGCTCGCGATTTAATGCAAACATTAGTTGCTCAACCGGCTGATCGCGCAAAAAATCTCCGCGGCGATTCGCGAACTTCCCGAATTTTCGCCGGGGAAGATCCGATCTGCCGCAAGGAGCAATTAGCTGCGTGGTTAGCGCGCGAGTTTTACTGATATACGCTGATTGCTGCGTTCATCTCTTCGTTGTGCGGAAGCTTAACTGATAATTGAGTTACCGAAGATACGATAAACAAATGCAATTTGAAACCCAAGTATCTTTTACCTCGCTCAAGTGATTCTTTATTGACGCACGAGAACAGAGAATTTTGCAGTGAACATTACTGTAAAATTTTGCAGCCAAAGAATAGATCAATATTCTGCACTAACTAATTATGCTTTCATTTTGTATGTACTATTAAAAAAATGTACAATATTTCCAGGGAAATTTCTCATGCAGCATAAATATAAATTTAAAAAACAATTCTAGAGACTCTTGGAAAATATCCTCCACGAAAAAAGAAGAATGGATATGTCAATCAAAAAACATAGTAAAATATAATATAGCTTTTCTTTCGGGCTTTAATTCTTGGTTGCACTGATTTACCGATTCGTTGCCACAAAAATGCATTTTTTCAGACAACGAATTACAATGCTCATTAATAATGTCCATAGATCAATGTAACCAAGAATTTCTTATTGAAGTTCTAGATAAAAGCTACGCTATATTTTATTATTTCCTAATTGATACAACTATTCTTTTTTTTGTCATGTACTGACTTGAGACGTCTTTAGAAAATCTTTATTAAAATTTTTCTTTCTCAAAGATTTCATCTCTTGATTTTCTTTTCCTTAAAACTCTTAAGATTTTCTTTTATCTTTAGGATGACGTATTTTAGACTACTTTAGATATTTATGCTTTATACGTGACTTGATAAGACGCGATGGTATCATTGCATCAATTACCATCATAGTATTTAACGCATTAACGTGGGTTGGATACGAAGTTTTGCGCTGGATAAGCCGGCGGATTTCTGCCGATCTCTCCGGATCACCGGGATCACTTGGCGCGAAATTAAGTTCCTCGCTGGTTGTCGTCGTGCCACTTTGTACCGGCGACGAGATTTCGGTTCCACAGGAATCGTCGTTATCTATTAGACGTATCCGATTACGCTCACTCGACTAATCTGAGCACAGTCAGGTGAGTCACGTTCAACGTTCGTCAAGGTAGAGCGTTTCCGCGTACTCGGTGACGATTTCTCAGCGAAAATTCGCTCCGTCTCTCCCTCTCTGTTTCGCTATCGGCAATCTCACCGAGCTGATAATAGAAATGCGTGTTGCACGTGTCTCTATGAGGTTGCGCGACGCATATATGCGTGCGTGCACGCGGCGCGGGATGCGTGTGCAAATGACACGCACAACGCCTAATCTTTCGCGCGGGTGTGAGAGGCGAAGGAGGCTGCAGGGATGTCGAGAGAGACAGAATATCACAAAGAGCGAGAGAGCGGGATGTTGATGAAGAAAGAGCAAGAGAGAGAGAGAGAGGGGAAGACGATGACTACGTCGTCGACGAAAAACAAGATAGAACGGAATCTGCGTGGCGAACATCTGCGTGTCGCCGGACGTTCCGCGGGCAATAAATCGCCACTTATCGATCGTCGCTTGTCGTTACGCAATAAGATGCATTAGCATAAGAAACCTATCCGCTGGTGCACAGATTATTTCTTTTTTCTCGCGTCTCCGCCACGACTTCCCTCGCACGCCGAGCGATTCTATGAGTAACAAGGCTCTTCTCTCCGCTGGCGATCTCGTCCAGAGACACCAGCAGCGATAAAGGAATATAAGTGATTCATGACGGAGAATAAGCGCGTGTCGCGCTGTGTAACGCGTGCACGCGACCTCTTTACCTTTTGTATAACGACAGCGAAGTATATTAGCAAAAATTTCCTTATTCTCACAGAGAAAAACATGGTGACTATACAGGTGACAGTTGCACTTTGGCACTTTGTAAAATTGTAAAATTGTAATGCACGCTGAGAAAGAAAGTATAAGATAAAGTATCTAAGCAATAGTAAATATTAATTCGTTGGGTACTGATTTGCTTGTACGCACTAATATTAAAAATATTAAAAATAAAAGGGTCAAAATTCAATATTTTTTTTAATCGCAAAAAAAAAGGAAGAATATGAATCTATTAATGTTTTCACAATTAAATAAAGATAAAAGAATTCTAATGAAAAAATAAAATATATGTTTTTACGAACAGTAACGTCTACGCAGAGAGAACGATTTATTGAATCAAATAAATATTTCTTTGGAATAGTCCAAACAAATTATTTGGTTGACATAACAAAAATATTTCTTTGGAACTAAGCCGCAAATAAATATTTTTGTTGCTTCAAACAAAATTTTGTTCGATCAATCGAAAAATTCGTTTGGACTATTCCAAAGAAGCATTTATTTGATTCAACCAAATCGTTCTCTCTGTGTAGGAAGTTGATCTGGCTAAATCTTATCCATGTTTTCAAGACAGAAAAATATACTAAAATGAGAATTTTCATACTTGAAGAAGACTCTAATATTAAAAATATTAAAAATATCAAAAAACGGTCAAAATTCAATATTTTTTTTAATCGCATAAAAAACATGGAAGAATATGAATCTATTAATGTTTTCACAATTAAATAAAGATAAAAGAATTCTAATGAAAAAATAAAATATATGTTTTTACGAACAGTAACGTCTACGCAGAGAGAACGATTTATTGAATCAAATAAATATTTCTTTGGAATAGTCCAAACAAATTATTTGGTTGACATAACAAAAATATTTCTTTGGAACTAAGCCGCAAATAAATATTTTTGTTGCTTCAAACAAAATTTTGTTCGATCAATCGAAAAATTCGTTTGGACTATTCCAAAGAAGCATTTATTTGATTCAACCAAATCGTTCTCTCTGTGTAGGAAGTTGATCTGGCTAAATCTTATCCATGTTTTCAAGACAGAAAAATATACTAAAATGAGAATTTTCATACTTGAAGAAGACTCTAATATTAAAAATATTAAAAATATCAAAAAACGGTCAAAATTCAATATTTTTTTTAATCGCATAAAAAACATGGAAGAATATGAATCTATTAATGTTTTCACAATTAAATAAAGATAAAAGAATTCTAATGAAAAAATAAAATATATGTTTTTACGAACAGTAACGTCTACGCAAAGAGAACGATTTATTGAATCAAATAAATATTTCTTTGGAATAGTCCAAACAAAAATTATTATTATTATTATTATTTTTACATGACAATAAAAAATTCCGTAACTTTCATTCCTGCGATTTTTCGCAATTTTCATCATTTCATTATTTCCCATTTTTATTCTAGAAGAAACCTTTATCAATGACGCGTCATTTTCAACACCGTAAACATGCATCACGTTTTCCAAACATGTTCCAATTGTAATATCGATATCTGGCGTTCACGGCGACGCAGTGAAAAAGTGTTGCGCGTCATTTTTAACATCGTAAGTACGCATCACGTTTTCCAAAGACGTTCCAATTGTAATAACGATAACGCGTTCACGGCGACGCAGTGAAAAAGTGTTGTGCGCCATTCACGTGTCGTTAGTGAGCAGGGCCAAAGTGCGAGGCGCAATTACGGTGTACGCCGCTTTTATCACGTCCCGTGAATCATGCCGATCGTTATTGTCTTTCGACATTATGCGCGCTATCTGGGTTTTCAGGTCCCTCCTCTCCGTCGTCTTTTTCTCACGATTCTCTTGCACTACTACTACATTTCCTCACCACTCTCGCGCGATACGACGACGCGTGCACGCGCGCTACTTCATCGATAAGAAATATCCTCTCACTCTCCCCCTCGAGCAAAACGCACTTGTGCGCGAACGAGTTGCGTTCGCGAACGGAGCGACAGTAAAAGTTTCTTTACCAAATCGACCGTGTCGAAGAAACGACGGATGATGCGGAAAAATGTCCATATCGCGTCTTAGAAATGTAATGGTAATTAGAGAAATAGATAGCGTATCGTGGTGGAGTGGGAGAACGGTGATATTTTTCAATTTGATGAATCTCGAGAGCAGTGAGAAAGAGTAACTCGATCGTTCTCACGATTCCTATCTATTCTAATTATCTAAATATTCTGGAGTGATAGTTTTCACTAAAAAAAAGTCATTCGATTTTGGAGAATGATATTTCATTGAATATACGATATATTCTCTTTATTTTTTAAATAAGATTAGTTAATGGAATAAAAATTCTAGGTCAAAAGTGAAGAAGAAGATATTCATTCTGCTTCTTTTTCTCTCTTTCTCCCTTCGTGAACGTTTATCGGAAGATTAGCGAATTTATGAGGTTTACTTTTAATGCCGAACGTCGCACTTTTCGCGATGCAATTTTGAAGCGGCGACGACGCTGCTCCGCAATCGTCTGCTGCCGCGTCGACACAAACCTAGCATTGTCCGACCGGCATCGGAAATTATCGCGGCCTGTCAAAACATATCGCGGCTCGTGCATTATCGATCTCTTTCCAAGACGGGTGAGTGGGTCAGCCGTCGTGTGACACAGCGAATACGCCGTCGGCGGGCCAGACTCGGATCGCGTTGCGGAGCAGCAATTCGCATAAACATCGATCGAGACCGTTTCGTAGAAGAGAAGAAGAAGAAACTGTCTCGCTCTCCTCTCGTCGAGAGTTTATTTCAATTAACTGCGCAGCTACCGGGTCCCTTTCCAACAGTTCAACTTGATCTACAAGATCCTCATTCGTTGCTGACGTCTCTTATTAATCATTCGGACATTTAATATGCGTTTGCAACAGTTACTGCATTTGGCCTATCGTTACCAAATGACTATTTCCATTAGCCGCGTTCTCCGTACCCTTCTACAGTCTTTATCGGTCCCTACGTATCTCTCCTCAAATGCATCCCGATTTGATTGCGGGAAATGCGGGAAAACGCAGTTAGAGGGGCGGCATCAGATATCCTGTGGTATCGCGCTGCTTACGGACAGAGCACGGTATCTCGGGGCATAATTAAACACATTCGTCTCCTCTTTCTTCCTCGTGCCCTCCTCGTCTTTTGCCGTTATCGCAATAACCGCTGTAATGTCGCGCAATTAATTTTATCAATTAGCGCGTCGCGATTATAGAATCTCGCGGACGGACGTTGGCTGCGCGCTCGCGCGATGATTAAGGCGATTAAATATCGAGTAAACAGACCGACTCCCCCTTCGCCTCCCTCCGCCTCTTAGCCGCCGTCCCGTGCGCGGCAAACGCATCCGAAAGGGTCGTGGGATCGACGAGGCGGAAGCGCCGGCGATTTTGACATTTTTCGAATTTCTCGCGCACCTTACACGGCGCGAGACGGCGCGGCGCGACGTGGCGCGCCTTCGTTTCACGGTTAATGACGGAACTCACGGCTAATCTTCTGGTACGGTACCGCCAAGGCCGCGGCGACTCTGACTCAGCCCGAACAGCTGTTTGTCATAAAGAGCGCGGGAGATATCCGAGTCCTGACTTAGATAGCGACTTCCTGGTGACCTCGCTGCACTGGCAATGTGCAATTAGCAGCGACTCGGCCGGGAGATTATAGCCGGCCGGCGACGCGCTCGTCGATTTCGCGCGTTTATCTGCGTCGACGCGACACGGCCAAAATCTCCTCTCCTTTGAGGCGTCCCGTTTTTATCAGGACAATCTTTCCATCTCCGAACAAACTGTCCTGGTTCGGAGGATTTTTATAGTGTTTCTGACAAGCAGAAGCTTCTAAAGAAAATTCGCAGTTCTAGTAAATATAATAGTTTTGCTCCTTTCTTCTTTTTCTTAATTTTAAGAATGACGACAATTTTATTTTACATGGAAAGAATATTGTAGTAAGAATTACAAAACAATTTTAACTAATAAAACTAAAAACTCTTCCTGAGTATATCAATATTTAACATAAAGGACAATTAGAGTTCAAGCACAGGTTGATTAGTGCTATTAAAACTATTAAAAAATAGTGACCCAATTTCACAAAGAGACGAAATTTATTACTTATCAAACGCGTTTCGGTCTAATTGTCTCTTTGTCAAATTGGGTCACTATTTTTTAATAGTTTTAATAACACTAATCAACCTGTGCTTGAACTCTAATTGTCCTTTATGTTAAATATTGAAAAACAATTTTAGTACTCTTAAACTGACACTATGATGAAAATTATAATTAGACATAGTAAAAGTGTAACCATGAATATAATAAAAATTACCATAAATGTAAAAATTAGCATGCTTATAATTATTTTTACTATGTTTTATTATAATTTTCGTAACAGTCTATTCCCAGACTACCAAAATCGTATTGTAATTTTTACTACAATATTTTCTCCGTGTAGCAATACTTTCTGCTTTTACTGCGTGCGCAATAGGTCTTCGCTGCTGTTAAATTATTGTTCATATGTCTATAAATAAAATATGGTCTCATATGTGTTTAATCCCCCCCC
>NW_022639476.1:1511963-1522938 GCF_010583005.1 Odontomachus brunneus
TTTTTACCCCCCCCCCCCCCCTCCGGCTCCACATATTTATGGAGTGTTTGATCCCGGATTTAAGACTGGGAAATCTAGTCACCTTATTCTTTCTCCGCGTGTGACACATGCGCTTCACAATCGCACACGTCAGCCACGTGTTATCGCGATCACTGCGAGACGGGAAGATCAGATAACTGCGACATCGATTTGTGCAGCAGCTGACCGGCTCTGCAAACGTTTGAAACTCAATGCCGATAAACGCGACGGTCGATCGGAATGTACGCGATACGCGACGGAAGCAGGCCGGCGAAAACGAAGGCCGCCGACGTGTCTCTTAATTGTTCGGCCGAGCGACGCCGAGTTTCAGCGCTGCTTCGCAGCCGCCCGGAGTATTATCGTATGAAAATAGGCGGATTAATTGCCGGCCGCGCGCAATCGCGATCGGCGAGAGGCATCGGCAGACATTAGCGCGCGATTTTCGCGCGATATTCGATTATATCATGGCGCATGTGCATACATAAATGCAAAAGCGCGCCAATCACGCGATTCGTGCGTTATTAACGAGGGCAGAATTTTAATCGCCAGTTAATGCTAAGGAGCGTCCGATCTCTCTGCGAGCCGTTACACGCGTCGTCGTTTTCAAAGGTGTTGCGAGTGTGTAACATGACGCTTCTTGACGAACGGAAATTAACTGCGATACAGTGCTGGCAGTTCGAGAGTGACGTAGTAGCCTGATGTAAACAATTTCTAATGACGATTTTAGGCGTAAATAAAGGGTTTATAGTATGAACCCTCTATGAGGCTGCTACGTCACTCTACGCATACGTAGGTTTCTGGTCGAGAGAAAATTCTCCCGAACTGCCTGCATTGCTGCGATACGACTTCGAGAGTACACCAGGGTGTCGATTTTTCCCCTGGCATGAACTTCTGAAAAATGGAAAATTCCAAATTTTCATTGTTCGAGAAGTTATACGATCGCGAGAATCGCTGAGTTTTTGTGAAACTTTTCCGCTCTTTTAGAAAAAAAAATTACATGATCCTTATCCAAAAGTCACATGTGCTTTAATTTTATAATTAGGATTGCGCGACCTTTTATTAATGATAAATTCAGGGTCAGGAAATATGTGACAGACTGCATTATGCCGGGATTACGATCAACTTCACGTAACGGGACGCGACGGGACGTGAAGTGACGTGACGTGAATTTGACGTTTGAGGTTTGTTTTAAAATTACAATCACCGTAAAGTTGATCGTAATTATAAAAGCCGCATATAAAACAACGTGTTTTAGGTTTTGCGTCACTTCACGTCCCGTCGCGTACGTGAAGTTGATCGTAATCCCAGCATTACTCTCAAACAACGTACTCACGATACGTCCCGACGATCGCTATTTTTGACACATCAACAAGATCGATATATCCAAGATGGCCGCGCAGTCCATATCACGTGCGTCAAAAATGCGCACAGCCGCATGAATGACGTCGCGTCACGCTCAGTTCCGCGAATGTAGAAACGAGAAAGACAGCTGTCCCGCAATCTTCGAGACTTCGTGATCGACCGATATCTCGCGGTCAATCGAGATCTTGCGATATACCGCAGCCGTGAAAATGTCCGAGTCACGCGAATTCCGTGCCGTCCACGACGTTCATCTCGCAGGGAAGCGATTCTCGCGGTGATAGAGCGCGCCGATCGATTGTGCCGCGCAAAGTCGGCGTCCTCGCGGGCCGGGCGGTGTAACGAAGATTTCGGCGACGAAAAACTGGTTCACTTATCGCCGGGAAATGACACGCGCGAACGCGGCTGGGAACGACATGGTCAATGGCGGCGGTAACGGCTGCGACGGCGGCGTCATCGCGAAGAAGTCCTTGGTCCGCGTCGGCAGGTATCGGATGCTGAGGCCCCTCGGCAAGGGGAACTTCGCGCGCGTCGAAGAGGCCATCCACACCGTCCTCGGAGTCAAGGTAAGTGTGATAAACTCGAATCGCCGGGAGCAGCGCGGCGAGAGAGCCTCGTATAACCTCGACGCGGCGCGGCGCGTAACTCCATCCGCGCCTCCTCGATCCTCGGCTCGAAAACGGAGAACGCTCTGCTCGCGCGCGAAACAGGCGAAAGCTCCCTCGCGGGACTAGCATAAATCTTTCAACTCCGACGCGGGACGCAACGCGATCGTGAGAAAGCGCGCGTCCGGAGGATGCTCACCCCTTTCGACCGGATATTCTTTTTTCGCGGGGTGCTCCCACCCGGTAGCGGGGACTCTGATCGCATATCGACACTTGGAGCTTTCGTTTTGCGAATTTAGCGCCACGGACCATTTACGCGTCGACGCGTGCGCAGCGCTGGCAGAAAGGTTACAATCAGGGCAACGATCATAAGTCTGTTTCTTTTTAGCTGAACTGTCTGAATTGGTGCATGCTGATGCAACAAGTTAGAGTGAGACAAATATAGAAAGGAAAATATCCTGAATAGTGATCGAATGTTGGACTCGATGAAAATTTTCTTTGGTCAAGACAATCAACAAATCAATAACCGAGATTAATCAGTCGTCGTATGTGTGATCATGAATAATTCCATGATTTGTGAAATCAGTTACTAATCAACCACATCAAAGCTTGATTAATAATTAATTTCACCAATTGAGACGAAATTGTTTGAGATTTCATATATGACGATTGATTTGCCCATTATTTTGGTCAAAGGAAATTTTGATCAATTAATGGTCAATGCTGATTGCAACATCTGTTTCCCCAATGAGTTTCGCGCAACATGCCCGCAAATTTCCGTCATTCGTCAAATTTCGTCACAGATCTTCAATAATTTAACTTTTTTAATAATTCCAAGGAGAGAAATTTTGTTGTTGAGTACCGACCGCGCGCGCCTTCTGACGTTCATCGAGATAAAAGTGTCGCAATCTTCCTGCCCGAACTGGCCGGAAGATTGCGACACTTTTATCTGGATGAACGTCAGGCATTGCAATCCGAAAACGTTCTCCTCGAATCTCCGTAATGAATTTTAACTCTAACTCTAATTAATTGGACGCTTAGCCTACGATCGTTACGGCCGAATTTCTCATCTGTCGTGAGTCAACTTCCCGGTGCAAATAAGGACGATCACGTGACATTACAGACCTTTTGTAAGACCACCGTCACTCGCGTAGATCTCGGAAATTATTCCGCGCCATGACGAGTGCGTCAATCCAAAATCTTATCGGCGCGCGTAATGTTTCAGCCAGCGGTGGACAAATGCCGCAACGTAGAACGCAACGCGAAGCACGTGTGCGTATGTGCACGTGCACGTCTCTTGTCCCATTTTCACTTTTATCGAGGAGGAATCGTTTCCAGCTTACGTCAGACGAGAGATAGAAAGAGAGCGAGCGTGGTCAGGCTTGAGTCTCTTCGCAGAATTAATCACGCCGCAATGCGAGCCAGACATTGTGATTTCCGGCGCGGACCGTCGAGTCATTCCTCTGGAATCCGCGCACCGAATCTCACGGATAGGGGTGAGGAAAAGGATAATCATCCGAAGGAACATTGAAAATGGAGAGTCTTATAAAGAGAAAGTGATAAACTCGATCACGTGGCCGAATCTCTGATTGATTCCGGGCGTCAAAAAGTCCCTTATGTAGATATAGAATAAATACAGAATAGGTAAGAAAAGTTAGCTTGTGAAATTGAGCTTGGATTGTCGCGCCAACAGATCAGAAGAGATCTTTTAATATGTGTTCAAGCATCAAGTTCAAGTACACATCTCTTCTGATAGATAAAGGCCTGTATTATAATAGTCGTTACTCGAAACTGGTCTCACGTGAAATACTCAAATTTAAATTCAGAATTGGATCTAAATTTTTCCGGCAAATCATATGATACATGCGATCGAGTTTGCCACTCTCTCCCTATGAGGCTGTCTAGTTGAGAACGCACATCAAGTGTTGCGCGAGCTTCATCGCAACATGACGACATAAAAGCGAGACAAGTTCGAGACTTTGACCATGCCGCACCCTCGCTCACGTTTCTCGCTCTTCTCAGGCGTTTTCGTTGCGCGTTTCGTACCAGTTTCTGAATATGAAACTGACGAAGGTCGAGCATATGACATTCCTTGGCGTGCGATATCACGCAATGAAAGACGAGCGTCGGGTTTCTGAGCGTTTCCTTCTCTTTGTCCATCCCAAACACCAGCTCGCGCGCGGGAGCCCATCTTTGTGTGGGAACCTTTCTATTAAAATATTCCACTTGGGGGGGATTATCTGATGGCCGCGATAGCGATCGATAGCGATCGCCGGAGACCAGACCCCGTTGAACGCCGGTGCGCCAGCGTCGTCGATTTATTCCGATACTCAAACCTAATTTGTACGGCCCGCTGATGAAACCGGTAGTTTATCCTTGTGAGTGGGCGAACGATCGCCGTGTAAACCGATCTCCCGCGATAAGACACGCTTATTTTTGGCTCGTCAATTCATAATTCAGTATTATAATCTCGGTAATTGAGTCAAAACCCACTTCACAAATCGACTGAAACATGAATAAGTTATCGCTGTATCGGTGATGTTAACCTCTTCGGGTGATTTAAAATGTCTGCGCGGGTTTCTTTTTTAATAGACATATCTATACGGAAAAAAACGTTAGATTAATTTCTGGGAAAAAATACGAACGAGCCAGGAAATTCCGGTTGGAATCACCAGAAGCCTGGTGAAGTAAACCCGAAATCTAGTTGAACAAAATTCTGGCTACTTCAACCAGAATTTTCGGATTGTTCGTATTTCACCAGAAATTACTTCAATCAAAAACTTTCTTTTTCGGATAGATTTCCATGCTCTTTATTGCTATTTCCCTCGAAAAATTTTGAAAACTAAAAATATATCCAATTTGTATTTTGTTATGAAGTGAAAAAAATACAACAGTTTAAGTGAATCGAAATTTAATATTTACCGTGAAACTTTGTCATCTAATACAACGCTTAAGAGGTCGATTAAAAAGATATACAAGTTGAGAAGATATAGATTTCAAAGTTCTCGCTGCAGAGTTACTTTGGTTTTTTTTCAAACAAAGTGTCATCGGGATCCAATGGCCAATTTTAGTTTCTGAGTGTGTTCTTTAGCACTTCGAACTGCTTGTAACGATTTTATGACATTTCTGTCGCGCGTCAAGCGACCGTCTCAGCGAGCGAGAAGCGACACGCCGCGGAAAACTGTCGGCTGCGATGGAAAATAATGCGCAAGCATCTGGCATCGTTCATCGCGAGGAAAGACGAGGGGCAGGGTGATTAAAGCGGCTGAGACCAAACGACGGAAACGGCGCGGTTTAACGAACGGCCGGTGGAAATGCGCGCGGTACGGATGAGGGGGAGGAAGCGGTCTTCGAGGAACGATAGACAGCGATCGCTACGGGGAAATCGTTTGCGGTTATCTCGTTGAGAAGCCGATAACGCGCCTCCGTGTGGTTTCTCTCCACTTTCGTGTCACGCCGGGAGTCAGCTGACGACGACGACGGCGATGACGATGACGGCGGCGGTTTCGAGCTTCATGAGACACGTAAAAAAAAGAAGTCGCTTTCGATCGTAGCGCGTCTAACGAGGTTCCTCGAGTTTCCCCGAGGTACCTCTTCCCGCTGATGATGGCAGCGGACGTCGTCATCGGTCGTGGCCGATATCGAACTCCGTTCTGCGCGAATATCCCGCACGTCGTACGTGCAGCGAGATCGATTGAAATAATATCGCGTATCCGGATGTGAGACTGGGATGCGCGACTGGGACAAAATGTCCAGTACACTAAAAAGATTATTTTTGTACATAACGACAAATCTTTTGGCTGAAATTACCAAACATTTAGTTGATCCTATTTTAATCTAAGTATAGTCCCCGGTATCGGATTTTCGTCTCGACAACAAAGTCCTTTTTTCAGTGTAGCACTCATTATGGTACTCACCAGTTTTCGACATTCTTACTCAGATTTTATCAAGTATTCAAGTATATGGAGATTTATTAATTATTTATCAATTATTATTTGTTATTTATTTATCCGTTTAAGTCGCCAAACACCCTAATTTGATGATATCCGCGAAAGAATACGACTGGTCGTTTTTCTCTATAAACCTGTGACTCGATGTACTTGGAGCGAGGAAAATATTCTCGAGGGTGTTTTCAGGGAGGGAGCGAAGAAAGAGAATCCCCTTGAATATCCTCGTATACGTCCGGAAAATATCCTATTTTCTAAATTTGTTAGAATGAAATGTTAATTGCATGGAGAGAGAATATTCACTTTTTTCTATATAATTTTTTTTTCTACTACGTTCCTAGTAATATAGAAATAGATTATCAGCTAGGTCTATCTTCTTAAAGAACGTAGCGCCTTATCTTGAACTCTCTTTTATCTCTAAACATAAAATTGAAAACCGATTAAAATACTTATAAATTATTTTTATAGAGATATTTTTGTAGATAAGAGTTCATAGTAAAAGCTATAGTAAATATAAGAACATGAGAAATGCTTTAGTAACACATCTCAGCCGTTAAAACATAAATAGCACGTGTGAGATAAAAACTTCTATAAAATTCTACAGCAGTTTTCACTATAAAATTCTTTTCGTGCAGGACTGCAGTTTGGAGTGAATTTTTAATTAATCGCATGAGGGAACGTTTCAATCCACTATTTGGAAAAAAATTCTTGATATTGCATGACACAATAAAATTGTGGAATTTTACTCGATAAAATTGAAAAAATATTTGCAGGAATTGTCATCGTGCGTAACTTCAAGATAAAAAAAATAACGGCATTTCCGCAAAATCCGCCGGAGATCTGAAACGTTTCATTTCACGCAACATGAAGTATCACGCGATATCTCACGGGCATTTTGCTGACATCGAGGCTGTTTCATATCCCGAGTAATATCCCGCGCGGAGAGTACGATTTCGACGATCGCTCAGGAAACATAATCTGAGATTATTCGTGCGCGCATATTCCGCATTAGGCGGGCCCCGATAACGACAAAGTAGCGCGTGTCGATAATAACGTGTATTTTTCTTGCAAAGTATTTAATGTATCGCACAGCATATTTCGCGAGATTATCCCCCGCAGCCGACGGGATTATACGAGACTTGATTATATCTAAGCGATCCCGCCACGATCAACTCGCGCCCTCGATCCCCCTGTAATCGGATTTTCGTTTCGCGATAACGCGCGTTAATAACACGTATCCATTTTTTTAAATATCGCTGCGGAAAATACACGCTGCGCATCGTGAGTGCCGCACACACGCGGCCGCAGCGAAAACAAACACGCCGAGAAGCGCGCACGTCAATCCGCGCGTCTCCTGCATCGATGAGAAACAGAATTAATTGATTTATCGATTCGGTCATGACCGATAATAGAATGCGGCTCGCGCGAAGCTGCGCACAAGGCTGATTAACGTACGAAATGCGTTATCGCACTCTTTTCCCTCTCTTTCACTCCCTCCTACTCTCTATGTCTGTGCGCGTGTGTGTTTTGTGCAGATAACGATTTCTTTGTTGCACATTAACCCCTCGACGGAGGTGACAGGTCTTTGACGGGGGCGGCGGGGCTCTGCTTTCGATTGTTGTATAACAGCGCGGTTTTTTCGCGACAGCCGATTGGCCGGTCCTGTCGGCCGACGTGGATGAAAACGCAGGAGGGCGCGAGGGAGGGGATGAGTTTTTCGCGAAACCTTATCGCCGACGTCCGATAGGCGCGCACGACTCGCCGACGTAACGACGCGCCGCCGTGCTAATTTGTCGTGCGCCCGTCTACGCAGTTCAAATAGTTTATCGCGCTGAAAAGTGATTACGCACTCGTGACAGTGGCGGATACAAAGGAGCGCGATATCGCAGATCGAAGCCAGAGGTTTCGATCGCGCCCGGCCGCGCGATCTCTTCCTGTGCGCGCGTTCTTATCGCCGGCAGGCCATGCTGGATTTTTACTTGTATCCGTTTTATTCGCTTTATCCATCATTCTGCCCCGTCACGCAAGCCATTATTGTGGCTTTACTAGCGCTACTCCCCGTCCTACTCAACAATTATCGCGGCTAATAAAATTCCGCACGCCGGCGGATCGGTCGTACATGTGCGTCCTTTGACGCGAGCTGCTTGCTCGCGATCGATTGGACTCTCCTTTCCGCTCTGACAAAGATGCACGATCGAAAACGAAGCGGGACTTGATTGACTGATTGACGGACCGGCTGACTGATTGATTGGAGTTCAAGCTTCGACGTTACCCTCCAGCACGTCAGGTGTCATATTTCGTAACATTCATAATTGCGTGTATGGTGAAATAATTATAGAATCTTCCTCCACAAATACATTCTGACTGCATTCGTGTTTCTCTTCTAATGAAGAGTAATATAATATCGTGCTTAGAGAATATTTTCCTCCTTCTTCAGAAGAAGGCCTCCTCCTGAGGCCTCCTCCTGAGGCCATATATAAGAGGATTCTGCTGAGGATGAAGTCATAATCTTTTAGGTGTGATGTAACTTTGTCATTGCGTAACAACGAAACCCTCGAGAAAATCCAGTGAGATTATGAAAAGTAGGTTTAAATCGATGTACCTTTTCATCCGTCCTTCAAGCTCTCTAATCGACTCAAGTAAATACATATATCCTACGATTAAATACACCACCTCAAAGTGTCGAGATATTTATAACACCTGATATACAGCACATATATAAAACGAATACCTCAGATATCTGCGAATATCCCCGCGTCTCGCGAGATTCCGTTTTCTGAATATAAAACACGCTGCAAAGTCGGCCGATAAGATTCCCCTGCGGACACAAGATTGAGTCGTACCTCGCTTCCGTGAAGCGAAGCGACGCACAGTTTCGATCCACCTCGGCGCAGAAATTCCGGCCAGATTAATCTGGTTTTCGTAATCGCTCAATTTATAAGGCGACCAATCGCGACATAATTACGGCGGACGGTGCAGAGGCACTCGCCATCGAGTCGCGCGAGATGTTTCTTCACACCTCTCCCTGCGCTCTATAAGGGAATACTCGTCACGACGGCCCGTTGGCTTTGAAATGCCATATACGTGATCGCGCCGCGATACCATATCGGAGCACCTTTCCTGCGCTTTTTCCTCTTCCTTTTTTCACGCTAAGATCACCGTATATATATATATACATATATGTGTATTCTTCGCGAAAGTATTCCGGTTTTTCCTGCTTGGTGGCGCTTATCCGCGCCATTGGAATCTCGTTTTGCTTTTTATTTGCCCTTAGTATCTAAGCGTTATTTCGAGCATACAGAAACCTATGGAGAATTTGGGAGTTCGAAATAACACGAGAGATTTATTATGAAGTCAGCAGGAACACAGTCAGAGGTAAGAATATCTTTTAAAAGACTCGATAAGTTGCTGAGAGCACACAAAATTACTGTGTGTGTGTGTGTGTGTGTGTGTGTGTGAAATATTTCATTAAGGGAAAATGAAAAAAGAGATGAAAATTCCTGACAACTCAATACGATAAAACCGTAATACGAATGAAAGAATGCCGCGGATTTTATTCAAATTGCTAAGATGATTTATTTGACCAAAAAACGAGAATCTCTTCACGGAAGAACCGTGACGCAAAATCGCGCTCATCGCGTACTTGGCGCGAGGCAAAGCCGCGCGGCCGACCATGGCATTAAAATTGAATCTACCACGAGGCCGCGAGGGTGTCAATCGTTGGCAGACAGGTAGGCACAGCATCTCGCGACCGCGTTTGCCGCCAAGTGCAACGCGGAAGCCTCGCGCCGGCTAGAAGCTCCGAGCGGGTCTCGCCTATCATCAGCAAACACTCATCCCGCTCCGTCATCAGCACCGGTTTTCTCGTGCCAAATCAGTTTCCCCCATGTTCTCGGAACGGCATCAACCGCGAAATAGGGGAAGAGAAAGAGAGAAAGAGAGAGAGAGAGAGAGAGAGAGAGAAGGGAGAGAGGAAAGAGATCAAAGGGGAGAGAAAAAGAGACAGTCCGACTCGTGTCTCTCATCCGCTGGACTGTCGTCGGTATCGATCGGCCGTTCTTCTCTTCGCGGCACGGTGTGTTACTTCGCCACGGCTGCTCCGCAGCCCACAACCTGTAATTTCGGTAACCACAAATAAAACCATACGCTGTGAATCGACGCAGTCCGCCTGGCCACATGAGAAAGCAATACCCGAGCGGTATCGGATGTCTATAGGGTGCCCTTCTCGTATCTGCCAGCTCACTCTCTCGCTCGGCCTTCCTTTTCTCTCGCGTTTGTTCTTCCTCTCTTCTCCGTCTTCCTACCGTCTTCGCTCTCTCTCCCTCTGTCTCTCTAGTCGTCTACTGACACGTTCTTTCGTACCCCCCTGACCACCCTCTCTCGCACCCTCCCGTAGCTCGATTTACACCGGGTCCCGATTTTGTCCTCCGTCCTCTTTTCTCCACGACCGCGTTGTCCTCGTCTCCCACGTTCTCTGGTCCAGCTCTTGGACCTGTCCCCGTCTCGCTGTCTCCCTCTCCCTCTCTCTCTCTCTCTCTCTCTCTCGCCGTACCATCCAGCCGTTCTCTGCTTTCCAGGCGTATTTAGCATCGATTATGAGACGACAATAGACCTACCAGATTGTGCCGGAGACCGTCAGGGCCGGTATATCGGAATCCAGCGGGAACAGGCATGCTGGGCCGAGAGAGTAAGAGAAAGAGAGACAGACTATCGGAGGGACGGTCGGTGGAAAAAAAATAGAAAGAGCAGGCTCGCGGTTTCGAGTTACTCGCACGGTGGGCCCAACCATACGGAGGGACCTGTCAAAATCGCTCAGGTACAGCTCACGTCTCTCTCGCCTGCTCTCTCCCAGCCGCCACCTCGACGGTGATCGGGAAGGTCCCCGGTGAATCTCTCCTTGAACGACGTCGAAGTTTTGTGGGATTTCTCTTTTACTACCGGAGGAGCTCCTCGCTTCTCTGTACGCCAAACTGTCTCGTAAGAACACGACGAGGTGGGGGAGAAAGAGGAAGAGAGAGAGAGAGAGAGAGAGAGAGAGAGAGAGAG
>NW_022639476.1:1523234-1534502 GCF_010583005.1 Odontomachus brunneus
AGAGAGAGAGAGAGAGAGAGAGAGAGAGAGAGAGAGAGAGAGGAGGAAGAGAGTGTATTTGCTAAGAACTCTTTCATTTTGGCTAGAAAATGACTAACGGGGGAGAATGAATAATTGGATGTTTTAATTTATCTCGCGACACACCAAGATAAAAGTAGTCTACTGTCCCTACACTAATAACAACCTAACTCTGGACATTCTTATTGTCTCAGTCCTTAAATACGAAAAAATATTTTTACCTCGACGATCCTCGAGCGATACGTTTCTCTCGCGGCAGGAAACGGACGTGCGCACTTCCCGGCCGAATAGGCGCTTCGCCGCTTCGACGTTTATCAGTGATTTTTACCTTGGAGTCGCCACGACCGTGGCCCAATGGCCCCGTTAAAGTGTCTCCGAAGCGGCGCTTTTCCTGCTCGCGATACACGACGCGCGTTCAAAGCAAGACAGAATGAGAGTACTCGCGGGTCGTGTCGAAACGCGGTTTCGCACCACCGCCAGATTTTTAGCTATCCGTTTCAACGTTCGCTTTAATGTCCGAGCGGCGCGTAATGGCACGCTTGTGGCGTGCAACGTATCACGTTACGGCCGTAAAATCAATCCGCCGGCCAAGGGGGCGCCGCACTACCGTATAATTTCGATCATTTAAAGCGGCGTACGCGTAATGAGCGGCGATAATAAATATTGCTAGGTGTCCGACGCGTTGTTCCCTCTTCTTCGCGATACAATCCGCGACGAATCGCGCTTCGTTGAATTGCAATTGCCGGCGAGCGGGTAGAGATAGACGACTGATCGATTTGCATAATCGACTCTCGAACTCTCGCGAGCTCGCGAGCGCGATTACGCGATAGCCCGCCGCCGGTAAGTGATTCTTTAACGACCGTTTATTAGTCCCGGAGTATTAAAAAGTACGGATCGATCGTCATTAAGGCGATGGCGCAACCAGCCGGCCCGACCGGCCGCCCGGCGACGCTCGTCGGGGACCGTCGAGCTTAATAGCCGGGCAATTAACCGCGACAGCCGATACGCGCGGCAAATGAATAAATTTGTACTATTAGTTTCGCCCGGTCGGGTCCTTTAATCATCGCCCGGGCTCGAAAAGGCTGCCGATCGCCGTCTTTTCCCCCTCGCCTGGCACAAACGCACCCACAGCGCCAGTGACAAACGCCAGACTCGCGGCGTACACGCGTCTAATAATTAACCCGGCACCCGGGCTTCTCGGAAGGCCTATCGGCCGAGGAATTCCGTGGAATCGGCCGGTGGATACGCCTTTCCCGGACGAACGGGGCAAAAAATTCGACGCATTTCAGGGGCCCCGTCCGCGGGAAGTCGATCGCGCCCGAGAACGGACTCACAACGACCTGTAAACGTCCCGTCGTAAACGTCGGCCGTTTCGACGAGACTTCCTCACGAAAGTTTCCCGATCTTACCCTTCCTTCCCTCGCCCGTTTCTTCGTGTCTCAAAACGATGGCGAGCAACGATATTCCGAGATTGTTGAAATCAATTCGACGAAAGCACATCATCCGGATGGACAGGTAGGAGTAAATTTGCCAACGACTTTATAAACGATCATCAGTTGAAATCTTCTACGGCTTCTCTTACGAGTAAACCTACCAAAAAGATACACTCCGATTTCTTTCTAATTTGACACAAATGTAGAAGTACAAAAAGTATCTGTATTTTGTATTCAATTTTATTTCTTATGTATTTTTGTTGTACTTGTTGATGATAGGAGTGAGAACATTAAAAAGCTATAAACTGCCCGTAAAATTCAAAGTGGGCTAAAATGAAAAAATATGACCTAAATATTTTTTGTATTTCTGTATTTGTGCCAAATTAGAAAGAAATCGGAGTGTAACTTTTCGGTAGGTTTACTTGTTAATCACTGTAAAATGTGTTCATCTCATACTGAATAAAAGTAATAATATTGATTAATAATGATGGCATTTAGTAAATTTGTAACTGTGTAACAAGAAATGTGCACACGTTGTCATGTGATTTCAATATTATTCAAGTCAGTTGTCTCATAAGAGTGTAATTAAAGAAACTGTAAAGTTCTCGTCGATTGTCTCACGTCATGATAATCGCGGAAGTCTATCTGGGTTCGACGGACAGGAATTCGACGGGACAGATTTTTTTACCAATCGACGGTCAGAAACCTTTACGATTTAGATCCCGCTATTTTTCAATGTGGAGCTATCAGGCGCACGGGATTCCTTCAATTCTCTTCGGCCGCTTCTTTTTCCTTTCTCGCGCGCAGCCAAATTCGAAATTAGGACGCGGAGTGTCATTTAAATTAAAATCGATATATTACAGTTAGACCAATAAAGAACCAGTCGCTCTGCCGGGCTGCTTTATTTAAGGAGGCTTAATTGAAAATCGACGAGAGTCGCGTGTTTCTCGATAAAGGCCGCACTTTTCTCTCCGAGGCCGCACGTTGCCGCGGGAGTCGCGCGGGCGCCCGTGGAGATTGCGCCGACAGCGAGGCGTAATTTCGCGAGATCGACGTTCCCCGATGCTCCGCTATAAACCTCCTCTCTCGCGATGTAACCGGTACCTCGCGCGCGAGCGTGGGAAGACCCCTCCTAAATATCGCGCGACTCGCGCGCGAGCAGTGCCTTACGCAACGGAACGGCGAGCGGAGATTAACTTTGTATCCTGTTTCTCGGCCGTGTCTAGGAAACGAGAGGCGGGCGTATGTCGAATCGAGTGCGTGCGAAACGTTTATCTCGATTGCTGCCAAGTGCAGGATCGTGTACCGGCACGGTGCGTGTAGGTGGACCCGAGGCGGGCTGGAAGCAACGAGCAGGTATCGCGGCTGCTCTCTTGCGTGTCTGGCCGGTGCATCCGAGAATCGTCGCGCCGGCTCTCGCGATTTGGGCGTGTCGGTGCTTTTGCAAATATCAGACGCGTGGGAATAAATCCTCCGAGAGATTTTACGCGGAAATTCAACGCTCGTCTCTTCCAAACATTCGACTCTTTATTGAAATATTCTACGTTGATGACCAGAGCTGTCAGCATGCAAGGATGGGGAAAAATATGAATTCTGCGTAGAAAAAATGTAGTAAAAATCATAATAAAATTCCATTCTTTTGCTCAATTTCTTTTGTAGAGTTGGTCCATACTGAAATATTATTATTCTATTTTTTTAAAGATATTCAAGTAATTAAAATAATTTTTTTAGTTAGGACGCGGAGTGTCATTTAAATTAAAATCGATATATTACAGTTAGACCAATAAAGAACCAGTCGCTCTGCCGGGCTGCTTTATTTAAGGAGGCTTAATTGAAACTGTTAAACACGTATAACTGACACGTGTAACATTTTTAAACAAATATATAATAATTTTGGTCATAATTCTATATGGACCAAAATTACACAAATTTGTAATTTTTGCTACGATGTATTTATATATATATATATATATATATATATATATATATATATATATATATAAAATATAAAAATTATATATAAAATTAGTTAATAGTATAATAGAAAATTGAGAAAATTGAGAATTGTTATGTAATAATTCTAATTCTGATAATTTTTATTCTTAGACCTGTGCGAATCGAAAAGGACACCTGAGGGAAATTGTTTTTGCTTGTAATCCCCGCGTTACACGGTTCCAAGCCGTTTGCAAGTCTTAATCTGTCATCGGCGAGGATTATACCGCATACGCGGGATCTCCGGCGTATCGGTAACTCGTTACTCGACTTTAAAGCGCTCGCAAGCGCAATCGCGTCGGTTTATCTACGGTTGTTTGCGCGAACGAGCGGTGCCGTAGATCACTATCGACTCCAGAAGCGAATCGACCCGAACGCGGAAGTGCGCGCGCGCTTTCGCGAATACTCGCGATCGTACTACGATCGTAATTTCGCTCGTGGTTCTTCGGGAACCGCGATACGCTAACGCCGCCGTAAAATCCGACGGATTTCGGTAACGACGCAGCCCCCGAGGACCCGTCGTCTTTCGAAACGGCCGCCGGCGGATTGCCTCGCCTACCCCGCGCACCTCGCTTTCGCCGAGGGTGTCGAAACCGCCTCGCGAAATCGTCGGGCCGATGCGGCGTGAAGCTTTTTGCAACCTTCCCGGCCAAGCCGATATCATTATCGGCAATAGAGGCGCAGTCGTAATTGAGCGAGCGTGCACCCGAGACATTCAGCGCGATTCTTTCGAGTTTCTTTCTCCTTTCCTTTCCTGCACGTACTCAGGTTTATTTCTTAAAGAATCAAGGGGCTTCTAAAAATAGCTCAAAATTAAAAAAAAGTGTTTTAAGCATCCATTTGTTCTTGTAATTAGAGAGATTTTTCGTTTGGTGTCTATCATTTAATACATTTGAGATTTGTCATTAATACCTGTTATATATTATCATCAACATAGGTAGAACACAATTTACGAAGATTCTCTTTCTTTCTCTCTGACCGGAAAAAAATCTTCTCTTAATGAAAAGTTTCTCCGTCTGACATTTCTTTTTCATAATTTTCTCGCTCTAAGGAAAAAAGAAGAAAAGGACAGGATTCGCAGATCGCCTTGTGCACCCGTGGATTCCGTTTATTTCTACCACATGGTAAACATCTCCTGACTAGGAGATCGTAATATTTTTATTCTTCGCTCCTTATACTTTATTCTTATGTTATGTCGTCATCTCGATCGTCACCGATTCACGAAGCTTACGTTCGAGAAGCGGCAGCTAGAGGCTGATTATGGCCGATTATGCCGACGCTACAAAAACTCACCGTCGCGGATACCGTTCAGATGCCGGTGACATTCGCGGCAATTCGCGATGCGGATCCCGCGTCTTCTCTCTCTCTCTCTCTCTCTCTCTCTCTCTCTGTGTGTGTGTCTCCTCTCTCTGTGTGTAATTACAGAGGCAGGTAGGTAGGTAGGTAGGTAGAAGGCTTGCCATTAAAGACAGCTGAAACCGCCATCCTCCGCGCTGTCCCGTTCGGGATCTCTCGCGAAACGTTACGACGATTAATGCCACCGTCTACGTGATTTACCATAATTACACGGATCGGAGAACGATAAAGTTCCGATGACAAGGTCGGCTAAACGGTCAATAGGAGTTCCCAGCGAACCTGGATGGTCTTTCTAAACGCGAGCTATCGTGTTCACGAGCGATCGATCCCTCCGGGGCGCGATGTAATTTGACGTTCTCAAATAATTTAGACGGCACCGGAGCTAATAAAAACCGCCCTTTCGATATCTGAGGCGGAGGAGGGATGCCTTAGAAGCCCCTATCAGCGGAATAATTTCCAAGTGCACGCGCAAACATTCTAATAAAAAGTTCCACATAAAGTTATTACATCAGATCATCCGACAAGTTTGATTGGGTTTTTCAGTCAATGGAGTTTGTAAGATTGATCCCTTAAGTGGTATGTGCTCGGAGAAATTTCGCAGCAAAATATTAAATTTTTTTTTATTTACTTCAATTGTTGTCTTTTTAGGCTCTTATCGGTTCTTAAATATTCTCTTGATTAGATATCATCAGAGCTTTTTTAATCGAAACTTATCTATTGTTATTGTCTAAACTATATTGCTATTTCTTTTAACTTATTGAACGCGTCATTTTAAATCACCACTCTGAGGTGGTTGATGTGAAGTGAAAATTTCGATTCGAGACACTGCAAATTGCACTAAATAAGGTTTCTCGCGCGGAGTGGAAATAACACTTCCACTGTGTCCGTGGCAGCGTAAGAGAGATCGTACACGTTGTAAACATCAGTGGCGACAGAAACCGTCGTTGCATCGCGCGGCAAACGACGGGAATCCCACGTGGTGCACGACGGCGCACGTGGAATTCGATCGACGCACGCGCTCAGGAGCGTCGTAAATACTCGGCAACGATTGCATCGTCGTTGAGTTCGATTTTATGTCACGGCGTCGTCGCGAGGCGACGGTCTCTCTCTCTCTCTCTCTCTCTCTCTCTCTCTCTCTCTCATCCTCTCTGGGACAGTAGTCGTTGGCCAGGTAAGTGAGAATCAGAATTTGTCGAACACGCTCTCTTGGAGCGACGAAAGGGAGAGAAACGGAGAGAGAAAGAGAGAGAGAGAGAGAGAGAGAACAGCCGTCTTCGTCGGACTCGGCGAAGAAGGATAATGCGCATCGTCCACGGCGGCAAATTGCCGTCAATGATGCGTTTCGACGACATAATGCGAGACGTAATGTGAAATAATCTGAAAAATTCGAGGAAGTGAAAAAAGACGTAACGGCACTGGCCACCGGCTGAGCCTATAAAATAATGACGGAATCTGGTGAGCGATAGTGAGCCGTAATAATAGTGAACCGTAGTCCCTGAGTCGTTCGCTGCGATCGAACCGCGAGATCCAGCGATTTCACTTGGAAACCATGTTTTTTGAGGACTCTGTGAGATTGCGGGATGCTCACAGGCCGACAAGTGACCGAAGTATACGCGTAATATCGAGCGCTAAAAGCGCGGTAAGAGGTGGTATCGAGTAAGAATATTATTCGAGTTCGCGTGCCGCGTTCTCCCTCTCTCTTTTACGTTCTTTTTCTCGCTTCTCGATATAAATCACGACGCAACCTCGCACCTTAATGCGCGAACTGGCGATACGAAGGAGAGAACGAGCGCGTTACTCCGGGGAGCCGGGGCAACGGCGAGAGGCTGAGGATTCGGAGGAGGACCAGTTTCGGAAACTCGAAACCGACTCCGGCCGCCGTCGTTAAACATTCGACACACGCGCCTGCGAGTAGAACGATAAGGAGCTGACGTGCCTCCGCTCTCGATCTGACATCCAATTCCGAGAAAAGTTTCAATCTGGCGGCACCCCGTCCGTTTCTCGCGCGTCCTCCATCCGCGCCCGGATTCCCCACGAGAATCCGGGAAATCAAAGGAACCAGAAATACGAGCGCTCGCTGTGCTCGCGTGGGTTCGTCGAGAAAGAGACGAGTCGATCGCGGGACGAGGGCACGTCGGTGGTTGGTTCGACGAAGGAAAGATAAGCAAGGGGGTGGGTGGGATTTTGCGACGGGGGACAGAATGGTAGGACGGGGAGAACGGGGGGAGAGAGAGAGAGAGAGAGAGAGAGAGAGAGAGACGCTCAGAATCAACTCACGTGGGCTGCTACCTCGATGTTATGCTCGAGTAGATGAGATTTTTCTTTCTTTTTCTCCATCACCTCGGCTGTGGCGAGTAATACCGCGAGAATGTTATTCTAGCGGGACACCGTGTCGGCTGTGTGAGCCTGGAATCGGCAAGTCATTACCCGACTGCGACTGCCATAACTAAACCGTGAATAACGAGGTGAGAGAGACAGGTTCACGTGAGGGGCAGGTTAGCCATGCGTTTCGTTCATATGTTCATTGTGAGAGAAACAAAGAAAGAAAAGAAAAATCTAAAACTTCTGTCAGAAAACATACGTCTCTATCACTTTTCTTACAGCCGACTACTACGATACGGAGGAAAAGATCGGATGAACCAATTTCTGATGAAATACGAGCGGTTCTCCTGATCAAAAGTCGATGTGAACGCGAGTCGATTCGACCGACAATTACCGACGATGGGACGCGCGCGACGAAAATTGCGTCTCCTTGGTGTCCGTCAACGACAACGAACCGCCGACAACGTTGCAGCGTCGATCGCTCTCTTCTCGTGCTTTCGCTCAAGATTCCATCTACGCGCGTCTGTCGTCAGCTCTGTCTTATGAAAACGTTACCGGCTCGGCTGATGCATAACGGTGCGCAGTTACGCCGTCTATTAATCGCGCGGAGGTTTACGCGGGTAATGACCATCGCGCAAGAAACCGTTTGCGTCTCGAGGGCTCCCCCCTCCTCCCGATATTCCAATTCGCGTCGAATCGCGTTGCTCATTTGCATGAGTCAGCCGCTCTCTAAGCGCCGTGGGCACTCGTTTGGTTCTCTCTCTCTCTCTCTCCTTCTTTCTCTTTCTCTCTCAGGGACCGAGAATGGACACGTCGTGGTAGTATCTACCGCGGACGAGACGGGGCCCTCTTCTAATCACCGCTTCTCGGGACGATCAACGTCGTTTGCGCTATGCATAGCGCCGCTCGATGCTAAATGGATCTTCCCCGGGAGAAGATGGCTCGCGAGCCATCTCTTCCGGAATAATTTCGCTCCGTGAGAATATGTCGTCGTCGTTGTTGCAACTACCTCGCGGCGTGCCTGGAATACGATTTGCGGCTGCTCGCGCGCGGAGTGTAAAACGTACATACGCCTAGTTAGGCGGAGAGCTTCTAATAAGAGTAATCTTCCGCTCATGTCGATTTGCTATTCGCAAGTAGCAGATTCCCTCTCTTCCTACCTCTCCTTCCTCTCTCCTTCTCTCTCTCTCTCTCTCTCTCTCTCTCTCTCTCTCTCTCTCTCTCTCTCTGTCTTTTTCTCTTTTCGTTCTGGCTATTGCCGAGGGAAATTGCAGATTCGCGCCGGTGTAATCGACTCTTTTTCCTCCCTCCGGACGCGCCAGATTGCACCGCACGAATATTTCGCGTCGATTCGACGAGCTAATTAAAATTCTTCGAATACGCCCAATGAACCCACGCTCGTGCGCGCACAGAGGCGCGAGTCGCGAGAGAGCGATTTTGGCGATCTTCGCCGCGCGAAACAGACCACTATTCGTTCAGCCGCGGTGCCGCGCGCGGTCGGCAGCGAATTAAAATTTTTCAAATGCGTTCGCCATGAATTTTAATTAGGGAACGTTCAACACGCGCGCTCGTCCGGTATGCATTATGCTAAATGCGCGCATAATTCGCCGAATAATTTTTACCGTAAACTCTGAGAAATAACTCCACATCCACGCTGGCTGTCGCCCTCACCAGCGTCCAGCGAATCACGTCGTTCGTGGCGCTGGAGCACGGCGGATCGGCAAGCATTTCATCCCCCTCTTGTCGCGCCACAACGGTCCCCGTGCATTTCGGTTTGCTCTTGAGAAACGCTCGACTAGCTAATCCAAATATCGCAGGAAGCTCCGCGCGCGTCCGCCTCGGACTTGCCGATGCGAAATCGCTACGGGTGTTGTATTTTCTTTAGCCACCCGAAACATCTCTCTCTCTCCCTCTCTCTCTCTCCCTCTCCTCTCTCTTCGCCCCTGCTCGCCCGTCTTACGCGCCGCTTAACACCGCAAACAACTCGCGGCGGCCTCTCTCCTCTCGGTCTATCCTAGGATCTGTTTTTCAGTCTGCGCATCCCCTTTAACTAATATATTTGGAGCCCGGGGCCCGCCATTGTAATACCCACCGAATACACAATAATCCCAGCTCGCCGCCTCTCGCTCCGCTTCCCATCAACCCGGCTCCAACCCTCCGCGCCTTCCTCTCCGTGTACTTCCCCTTCTTACATTCTTTCTCCCTCGCACGCAGCGCGTCTACCTTCGTCTCTTTCTCGTTCCCCAACTCTATGTTCCTCTTTCCCCCTGTGAGTTTCTCTTTCTCTCTCTTCCTCTCTCCTCCAGCTCTCTACCACCCGCGCCTTCCTCCCATCCCTCGACGGTTTTCCCTTCATCGACGTTCTTGTCCTCTTTACCCTACGGTCGCTTCGCGAAAACAACCCGGAGTCAGCTTTTTAATCACAGAATAAACTCACGGGCTCGCCCTGCGACGAAGCCGTGGAAAACGGAAAGCCAACGCGCGCGCGGCACAACAACGATGATGACGCGGGGGGATCGCGTTGCGTCGATATCTCGAATATTTGTACGTATCGCGCGGAGTTGGATGGGAGAATTTACGTTTGTTTTATGTAGAATATTCTTCTATTCACACATGTGTGTAAAATCACTTGGAGTATCTATAATCGACTACGAAGCGATTATAGTTTTATCGTTCCTTTTCGTACGGAAATTACTTTCTAATTTTCCTCGAGTCCAATTCCATTCGAAAAGTGAAGTAACCATCAGATTTCACTGGAGGGAATTCAGAGAGTACTTTCTGCTACTGCTGAGGATATTTCAGTTAAAGACATCGCGAAGTCGACGCGACAAAGCCGATAATGGCCTCGCCGTCGACATCGGTCTTCCTTGACAGACTCGGTTCAACTTCTTAGGGTTTCTTTTTTTTCTCTTTTTTTCTTTCTCTTTCCCACGCGGATCCGACGTCTCGATGGACGCGAGTTAAGCAATTTCGGCAATCCTCGTTGCGTAAAACCAGTCGATTTACCTGCAGCGGCCGATGGAGTCGGGAATAAAACTCGAAGAGGGTCCGAATTACTCCCCAAGCGAAATCTACTCGGTCCGCTGCTCGCGGTAACGATGTTTTTCGAAAGCAGGGTTAGACACGCGCGCTCTCGCGCGATATCGAAAGAAACTTTTCTCATAGAGGCGGACAGAAGTAAACGCGTGGGCGTGCAGATGGGCAGAAGCCGTCGCCGACGCTTGTTAAGATACGAAGTGCTTTTTTGCGGGATCTCTCCGCCTAAATTTGCATGAAACTTTCCGCCCGGGGCATACACCACCGAGTCGCCCATCGCACATCGCAGCGTGAATTCAGCTTCGTGGGAGCGCCGAATGTGGAGTTAATTGTCGTTTCCGCGTCGATGACGCGCACCTCGACTAACTCGATCGACACCCCTACCTCGGGCCGCGAAAGAAGGAGACGGGGCGAAAGAGGGCGAAAGGCGTGACGTAACATTATGTACAAGAAAAGAAAGAAGGCAAAAAGTTACGCATGGTAAAACACACCTATCCGCAATTGTCGACACGGCCTGGAGAATCAATCGCCGACGAAACGCAGCGCGGCATTTAAATCCACATCCTCGAGAAGGAGAGAAAGAAAGAGAGAGAGAGCAAGACGGAAAGAACGAGGGGGACTCACCAACGCGGCGAGGCACGGAACGGCGAGCGGCGGGGCCCGTTGGAGGCCCACTGGCCAGGCTGGCTGCGCACCGTAACACGCATAAATTACGATGTAATTACAAGCCTGGCGATCACGATCGGCGGTCAGGACGGCCGACAGATCGGATCTCCGAGATTCCCGAGTGGAAGAGAAAGAGTCGAGGTAAACGCGAGTCGAACGGAGAGACAAACAGACAGACAGAGAGAGAGAGAGAGAGAGAGAGAGAGAGAGAGAGAGCTCGACCTAAGGACGAAGGCGAGGAGAGCAACGAGAGGAGAAACACCATGTGTGTATTTGTGTGTGTATGAAGGACCCAAAGCGCAGAAAATGTTGGAAGAAGAAGGATGCGATCGCGAAGGAGAGAGAGAGAGAGAGAGAGAGAGAGGGCACAAAGAGAGAAAGAGAGAGAGAGAGAGAGAGAGAGAGAGAGAGAGAGAGAGAGAGAGAGAGAGAGAAAGAAACAGAG
>NW_022639476.1:1534584-1535171 GCF_010583005.1 Odontomachus brunneus
AGAGAGAGAGAGAGAGAGAGAGAGAGAGAGAGAGAGAGAGAGAGAGAGGGGGCGCAAAGAGAGAAAGAGAGAGAGAACGAAAGAACTCGCGGAGCAACGAGAAGCGAAGGGAAAGAGGGACGAGGTCCGCTCATGGTCAAGAGAGTGCTACCCCGAGAGTTCCGCGCGGAGTGCAAGTCCAGGCTCGTAAAACTGGCCCGCGCCGAGAGATAACCTTAAACCACCGGTCTCCACGAGAGCACGACTAGGTAACGCGGTAACCGGAATCATGCTGCGAGAATCAACGTCGACGATAGCAACGGCGACGGCGGCGGCGGTTGTGTCCAGCCATCCGCGTGATCCTAGTGTCGCCTGGACACGGCTGGCGTACGATCACTCTCCGTCGTCTCTCTTTATCGTTTTGCTTCATCTACGGGGACGATAACGGGATAAATATTTGTTCCCGGGAGTGTTTGCCGCTCGATGGCGGTTGACAAATGTTTGCGCGCCGTTGATAATCGTGTTTGCGACGGATCAGCGGGGGAAATCGGTGCCGCGGCGCCGATACCCTTCTCTCTCTCTCTCTCTCTCTCTCTCTCTCTCTCTCT
>NW_022639476.1:1535452-1585466 GCF_010583005.1 Odontomachus brunneus
CTCTCTCTCTCTCTCTCTCTCTCTCTCTCTCTCTCTCTCTCTCTCTCTCTCTCTCTCTCTACTCTCTTCCTGTCAGATTTTCATGAACAGTTTCGTTATTCTCGTAGGAGACGTCCCTTCGCAAGACGCGTGCTCTCATTGAACTGGGTCGACGAGAAAAGTAACTATTAGGAGTTTTTCTATTTCGTGATGTGTGGTGAAAGTCCAAAAAGTCAGATAAGAGACTCTAGAGACGCACGCCGATCAGAGAGATCAACTTGTTTTACTTCTTCGAGCGGAGCACAAGTGTTTTTATTTTTCTACCAAATCTCAAAGTTCATCGACCTAAATTTAACGAATTTTTGTTTCGTCTCTGCCACGAGTTGTATTTTAGATAAGAAATAGACTAGAGGTTGTGAAGATCAATCAATTACTCAGGCTTGATTCATATGTCTGCACTCTACCACAGATATTGTTTCACGTTAATGTTTTTTTTTGTTATATTAATGCAACGACAGATTCACTAAAAATTACACTAAAATTTTCGCATAATATTTTATTTGACGTATTATTTGAAGGAAAATTTTATAAATTTGTTCGTGTTTTACTATTTCGTTATTTTATGCGACAAGTATGAACTATTCGTAAGTATAGCAACCTTTACAAATACGACTAGTATAAAGTCGCTGTCAAATTCACGTACACCTGTCTATCTGGAACGTTTCGTATCTATGCTGTCGAATTAATGCAATCGGATGAACCAGAAACGGCACGCTTTACAGAGAACGAGAAAGAGAGAGAAAGATGAGAGAGACGAAAAAAGATAGACTTCGAGTTCATCCAGCTAATACGGCGGCCAAGTTAACCGGCAAACAGGACAGGTCGACTGCACGGGTGGGTGGATTCAACCCGGAGTTAGTCAGGTTGCGGCGGAGATCTGCTCCGGTGAGTTTGGTCAGGACTCTGCGAGTCCTTCCGTCTCGCTTCCTCCGCCCTCGTCTCTCTCCACCTTGCCGAGCCCCCCTGTCCCCTCGTACCCTCTGCCCGCTCTCTTTCTCTCTCCCGATTCCCCACGACGTTTCTCCGTCTATCCGTTCGTCACTCTCGCTCTTACTTTACCGTTCTCTTCTGTCTCTCGTTCTCTATCCTCCGCGGGGCTATTGTAGCCGTGTTCCCTTTTCCCTCCCGCCTACCCTCTCGTTTTCTCTCTCTTTCTCGCTCTCGCGATCATCGTGCGCACCAACTCCTCTCCTCGACCCCCCCGAAACCTCTCTTATTGTTTCGCGCGCCCCTCCCGATCCTCTCTCATCCTCGTCGGCCGATCGGGACCTCGGTCACTCTTGCTCGGCCGAGCCGACCTTCTGCCGCTCGCGAGTAGGATCACTATATCGCGGTGAAGTGTGTCTAGATACACCACAGACTTCTATATGATACCTGGACTGCTATCAAGCATGCTGAGACATGATGGACAGACTTGCCGCCATATTTCAAACAGGCAATATTAAGTATATACAGGATATGAGAAAAAGGGTTCAAGATTTAAAGAGAGGTATAATATATACACACGAAACAGAGAGAAAAACTTATAATATTATGCGCTTTGGCTTCCAAGTTGATCAATTAAAATTGAACAAACGTACATGTGTACATACATATGTTAGCAGTCTAGGTATTATATGAAGTATTAGACAATTATTGACACGCCCATTGTGTGCAGGTACTCGTCAAACTGAAAACGATATTACTCTGCCACTTCGCAAACAACCACGTGAAATTTTGAGTTATATTAATTAAAGAAGATTGGCAAAAATGATGACGCGCGATACGGCAGATGAGCTGTGATGGTAATATCTGCGGTCGCGTGAATTAAGGCAAACTGAATAAAAAAGTTCTTTTGTAAATAATCACGTAGATTTTTAACTATATAATTCAAGAAGATTGGTTCATTGTCGTGCACAATCATGCAACAATCTCTTTAAGTTAATAACTAAAAATCTACGTCGTTATTTGCAAAATGGTAGAGGACCTTTTTGTTCAGTTTTTCAACGGTGTGTCGGTAATTACCGGACATTCTATATATAAGTCTGAGATGCACTTTGCATTCACGTCGGAAGGAAGTGGGCACGGTGCTTGAAGTACCTTCGCGATTCGGCGATGCATTTTTGCACGTTTCACGCACTGGCGGAGCTCGTCGTCCGACACACCGGTTGTGAGTAATCGCCGCTCCGCTGCGACGCCTCGATTAAATGGACAAACTCGATCCCGAGGTCGGTGGCGCAAACTCGTCCGTCGCGTTCCGCGAGAAGAAAGTGAGAGCGGTCTGCACGAGGGAGACGTCGCGCCGTTATAACTCCATGTCTTTAATAAATTACGTCGCCGGCGTAATTATGCGATATATACGGAGGCCGTGAAGCGAGGCGGCATTATCCCAAGCATGCCGAATCAGCCCCTCGCTATTCCGAGCATTTTAGGGCGGCGATCTACGGCCACGCGCGGTTTTCGGCCTCTCTTTCCCTCCGCCGCGCTGCGTCGGGAACGCGGCGCTCGTGACGGCGGTCTCTCTGCGGAACTGCGCCAGAGAATTCTGTCGTATATGCGGGGGCTGACCCAGAACCACAGATACCGGAGGATAAGCGAAGAGAAATAGCGGTTGTTCCGACGCGAGCGAGAGATAGCATCGAAATAGGCACGGGGTTGTTTAGTGTTGAATATTAAATGGAGTCCGTCGAAAGATTCTCGAGGCTGCGATCATTAAGAAAAACGAATGACGCGGCTTCGTTCCTTCGCGCGCTCCGCTCTAACTGAATTTTAATTCGACAAACGTCACAAGTGCGCGTCATCTAGCATAAAATGCATCGGTACATACGCTGATAGAGAGACAGAGAGGGAGAGAGAGAGAGAGAGAGAGAGAGAGGGGATGGGAGGAAAAATATCTAAAGAATACAAAAATATTTATTCGCGCGGTGAATTATCCTATTTATTTTTAAAAAGTTATTCCAATTATTCTTAAGGTTCATTTGCATTCAAGTAAAGATTTGAATACATGTTAAAAACAGATCCTTGGGAAATTATTCTCTCTTGACATTTCGCCGAAATCGCCATAACTCGCGCACGCAGGACCTCTGAGAAGAGAATCAGGCGTGCAAAAGAGCAGCGAGCTGATTCGTATTTAGTCGCCGGAATGCACGGTCAGCGGTTTGGCAGCTCGCATGTTTTATCGCGGAAGTCGCGCCTGTTCTCATTTCCATTTACACAGTCGTGGACGTGGCTCTGAGTCAGAGAGGCGGAAGTCGATAAGACATCTTGGGGGCCTCGCTACAATTGCAATTCGGTCGTAACGAAGCGCCCAGCGGATTAATATACGCGTACCTGCGGCCCGCGATGACGATAACGGGCAGATATCGTTTTGTTCAGGACACACGCAACGATCGCGACGCGCACCGCATTCGGGGCTCGCGGGTGGCAGGAAGCGCCAGCGAGCGAGACGTCGAGAGATCGGAGATCCGGTGCGTTTTGAAGGGCTAATAACACGCTAAGCCGCGTGGAACAAATTCTATAAGCGAGCCACCGAGGCGGCTCGTAAATCATTAATGAGATTCGCTATTCTTCTTAGCGGCTCTTAAACTCAGCCTTTACACATAACGTAACGTCTTCACGTGGAATCCTAAATGAAGCACACTTACGAGATCATCACAAATCGTCCCAAGTTCCCACACGTTATTATGCATCTTGAGCGCGCGGAAAAAAAACTGGTCGGATTAACCGAATATCTGGTAAAGTGTGAACAAACCAACAAAATTGCAGTTTAAGTTACCAGCATTCTGTTCAAGTCAGTCACAGAATTTGGTTAACTTGAACGGAATTTCAACTGTAATTTTTGTAATTGCAGCGGCAACTTCAACCAAAGTTCTGGTTTGTTCACATTTCACCAGATATTGGATTGAAATCCAACCGAATATTTCCTTTTTTCCGTGCACATCTTTCAAGAAATTTAAAGAAATCGCTTATAATATACACGGTTAATTTCAATTTCGTGGAAGAGGACTCTACGAGCGCGCTGATTCTAATTGCTCGATCACGTGTTGGCGTGTGTGTAATTTCAGTCCGGCTCGGGACAGGCGGAATATACGGAAGGCCCGAAACTGCGAAGAGGTACCGTATGGTCCCGCAATAAATGTGGATCGCGGCAAAATTACCGCGATGAGGGACGCGCGCACGGCTTCACTTGCGGACAAAATGATACCGGCGAAAAACAGAGAGAGAGAGAGAGAGAGAGAGAGAGAGAGAGAGAGAGAGAGAGAAAGAGAGAGCGAGAAAGACAAAGACGGGGAGAAGGAGTGGGCCCTTTAATTGCTGAAATTCTCGAAGTAAATTGGAGCGAGGCGCGTGCGGGCAGGACGTTAGCCCGCCGGAATGCGTTTCAATTGTCGTAAAAGTTTAGAAATTTAATTATTTCGCGGCCGCACGCGGCTCTCCGCACCGTTTCTCTCTCTCTTTCGCTCCCCGCTTGGCGGCTTAGTTCACGACTTCTTCTTAGTCATGCGGTATTAAAGTCATCGGTCATTCTCGATGCTCCGTGACGACATGTTATCTCGCACATTTTAATTCCGTCCTCTCCAATTTGTTTCTCTCCTCTCGCACCCCCTCTCCCTCTCCTTCTCTCTCACTCTTTCTCTCTCTCCCGCGTCGTTGGTTATCGCACGTGTCGCAACGCGCTCGTATCGCTTTCAGTGTATTATTAATATCTCGGTTTGTGTGTCGCGTAAGAACTCGATTCTTCCGCGCGCAAATCCTCCGGCGATAACGCCGAGAACGTCAATATTTGTCACAGCTTGATATTATTATTGTTGCCATTAATTCGCATTAACGTCGTCATTTTTCTACGAAAACGTAGACGCAATGATAAGCGCACGATGGATCGATATTCGATCCGCCGTGTTCTGCTCTCGGTGAAATTATTCAGCGAGATCCTCATCTTGAGCGGAGATAAACTAAGAAGGTAGACGAATTCTAAGAAGGTAGATTGTAACAAATATCGGTACTCTCAAAATTTCTTCGAGTGAAATTCCACTCAGAGAGTATGTGACAATAGAATCATTCGAATTTGAGCGAATTTCCATTCATAGAGCGAATTATCCGCGTTGAATCATCGAGGAAATATTTTCATTCGAGACCGAAGAGCGAGTGTGATGTACGCAGGTTGCATAATTGCTTGAACATAGCTACACTATTTTAGAGCTTCCCACAAGAAATACATTATACGTTCTGCAACGGTTATAGTTTCTTGTGTTAAGGCTATTACGCTGGCTTGTGTAGTCCACCGTCACTGCGATATACTCGCCCTAATCGATTGAGACATTCTGTCGTATGGATTACGAATTCACTTTAGCATGTTCATTCGCTATAAGCGTCACATATACATGACGACTTCTTTTTCTACGTTCACATTAACAAACCAAGTCTATTTGTCACGTTTACACAAAAAAATACAAATTATGTAGTGATTTATGGGTAGTATTGATTGATTAAAAATTTCACTAAAGTCACCTGGGTAAATCAATAATTAAAATTAATCAATCGTCTCAAAAGTAAAATCAAATTATTTCATCGATTAGTGAAATTAATTATTAATCAAACTCTGTGACGTGTGATTGAATATACACTGACTAATAATTAATTTCATTAATCGATCAAATTATTTGTAATTTCATATATAACGATTGATTTTGAGGATTAATTTGCTGATTATTTCGATTAAAAAAATTTCATTAATTAATACTCAACACTGTCTGTGGAAAGAGTTTCTAAAATAAATCTCAACGAGTGACGTTACTAAGCTCGAGCGAAATATTCATTCCACCGATTCCGAGTGCCGGCGTTTTCGTTGTGAACCTCAAGTGAGAATTCTCCCTCGTTTTGAACGAGATCTCACTCGGAAAAGTTCCGAGAGTACGGCAAAGGCCACGCGACTTCCGGTGCCTCTCGCATAATTTCTAGACCATTGACCACCCCCGGGTCTTTTCTCTCTCTCTCTCTCTCTTTCTTTCTCTTTCTTTACGTCTTCCTGTCTATCTATCGCCACGCACGCCAGTTAAAACGCGACGGTCGCGACAGCTCGCGGTTTCGTGCTCGCGAGGGGTGAAATATCGCGGGTCACACGGTAGTCACGGTCGTCACGGTAATCGTGCGACCGCAAAATAGTCGCGCCATGATATAGCACGCGGGTTAGGCCGGAACGAGCGAACGCCGATGGCACGGCTTACACTACATTGCCAAGCCGATCATGAAGTGTGATATCGCCGTGTGCAGAATGGAGGTCAGCCCGGGCAAATTTTTGTCACCGTCCAGGAGTGGAGCGCAGGGTGCGCGAGGAGTTCGCGGCTGCGGGGATTGGACGCGATTCCGAGTGGGACACGCGCCGTCGGAGATGCCGCGCCGCGCTGTTAGCTCGATACGTGCCGCACGTTCGTGTATTCTGCGGACGATCTGCTCGATATTATCGCGCAACGACGACGACGGTGGACAATAATTGCTCATCGAACGTTCTCTGTGGGTTACGCCGGCGGGAACACGCTCCACTGGGCCAGACCAGACACACCTGGGGTCGCCGGAAAAACTCTCAGCGCGTGAAAGCCGTCCGTAAAACCGTGGCGAGATCCATCCAGGAGCCAAGGATTCCACCAGCCATTGACGTGGACAGCAGTCTGCGTGGCTGGTTGGCTAAGGGTTGTGACACGCAGAAAAACGTAAGCATCGAGACTTAAGCAGCAAACAAATCGATCGATCAGCGGCAAGAGTGTCAATATGACGGCCTCATGTCCTCGACAATTCTCGAAAGTGATTGATCAACTCGCTTGCTGCTTGAGAGTTATATCTTGCCTTTCTCTGTGTACCATCCGCTTGAGGCCGGTTTTACGTACATGTGAAGACTTGACAATTCTTGTACGAAAAAAATACATCTCTAATGTCAAAATCGAGAGTCTTAACCCTTGGTGCTTCGTGGAAGCAACGGTGAGTGTATTTACCTCCCATGGTGTCCCAGAGTTAAAGTTTCCTCTGGCACAAAAAGGAAGCGGCAGTTTGTTTTTTTTCCCACGCATAAAAAGTTGAGGAATGCTGGCAACGTGATACAGAAGTGTCAGTCGTTGCCTGTACATGCTGAAATTTCGGTTTCCTCAGCTGGAAATTAATCGAATCGACCGCGCCACACAGATGACCACCGCGATCGCGACGATGACACTCTCTTTCTTTCTCTCTTTCTCTCTCTTTCTCGCCGTGGTTGCGGCTTCGATTTCGCGCAGACTCTCTTGCTACACGAGAACATATCGAATGTACTGCGTACGCAACCCTGGGAGACAAGGAAGAAGGCTCGCATACTCGATCGCTCCCAAGACGGCGCGTTAGCTCTCTCGTTTTTATTTTTCAGCCTTTTTTATTTTAGAATCGCGCATAAACGGGCGGACCAACCAACTGGCGCGCTCAGGGCGCGTTCGGGGGAGTGAAGGGTCGAAAGGGAGACAGAGAAAGAGAGCGAAGGGAAGGACGGGACCGAGCGGCGCCGAAACAGCCTGAAAACGAGGGCCTCGTATCGTTCTAAAGGGACCAGTTTTATGGATGTTTTGCCGCGAAACGTTCTCCCGCGCGATGAAAAGGCGAGAAAAGTTCGTAGCTGACCAAAGGGGTGGCTCGGCGATCGGCAGGGAAACGCGAGTACGAGGGAGAAGAGAGGAAGGAAGGAACCGCGGGGGCGGAGGGTGGCGGTTGATATACGGCTGGGGACCGTTTTGGTGCTTGTAATACCGAGCGCCACACAACGATAAGGCACGTCTATTATTGGTCGATCTCGTGTGCGTATCGCCGGGACGCAATCTCCCCCTCTCTCTCTTTCTCTCTCTCTCTCTCTGTCTGTCTGTCTCTCTATCTCCCTATCTCACTCTCGCTCTCTTAGCGAAGTACATTCCGCGCTTTCGTGTGTACATATACCGTGACCTCGTGCTGTATACGAGTAGTAAATTTACGAAGGGTTTGCCCCTAAATCGCTGCCGTCGGGACGCGAGATTGGGCGACGGCGGCGATGGCGGCGTTATTAAATATATTAAGGAGCTTCTCCCGCGGCTGCGAAGCCTCTGACCAATTTCATTTGGCTTCGAGCCCGTCGATCGTTAATCGGTAAAAAAGGACGGCGAAATCGCACGCCCCTGCGACGACACGCATCGATCGAATCCTTCCTTCGCGTTGCGTTTCATGCAATTTGTACTTCCTATTTTACGGTAGAACGTTCGCAATGCGTCAATGCGACCCTCTCGTTTAAGTAGAGAAGCTTCATTATTAATACAGGTTCATTATCAGTATGGAAATTATAATTAAACATAGTAAAAACGACCATAAACATGAGATAATTTTTATTACATTTATGATAATTTTTACTCTATCACGTGTGACGTCTCGTTGCATCCAACAAAGTTATTATTATTATTATTATTACGTCAAATACCTAAAAATGTGAGTGTACAATACGGAGAAAAGAGAAAATGACTCGAGTTTCGCCAGTGATCGTGATAAATCGGCATTCTCGCGACTCGCGCGCGGTTGCGAATCCGCGACGATCGACGGCGCATCTTGAGACGTTAGACGGCTCCTCTCGTCGGCAAAGAGAAAGAAAAAGAGAGAAAGAAATAGTAGGAGACGGTTGAGTATGTTTATGTCGATGGCTCGCGATATTTATGCGCGATGTTACTGATCCGACAACCGATGATGTTACTACTGACAATGAGCGAACTCTTAACGAACGTTGGCATAATACGAGACGGCGAAGAAGAGGAGGAGGATGTAGATACTGTTAGTCGGCCAGTCGTAATGCCTTTCGCAGAAACTCACGACTCGGCTGCACGCGAGCATCTTGCACCCACGCAACGTAACTGATCTCTAAAGCCGCGGACGGCGTTTGAAAGTATTTCTCCCGATCATCTCTCCGAGATGCGATGCGTCGCCTTTGCCTGATAGCCCGCGGCAAACGTGTCCGCGAAGTTTTACTCGCGATGAACAGGTGTCACGCAAATGTGACCTTTCTGACTGGAAATTTATTCCATAGTCCTGGTCGATTTGATCTAAATCAAATACTTGGTTTGTACAAGCTGTTATCGGGTCTTGATAAGATCTGATAATAGAAAATGACAACCAGGATAACTTTGTTAATAAGAATTATTAATAATTAGGACTTTATTAATAATCAGAATCCGATAACCGGCTGGAATCCACTTGATCAGGTCCATGGAATAAATTTCTAGTCAAGTTAAGCGTCTCTGTAGAAAAGATTTCGTGTCGGCCGACCTAATCACTTATTTCGCGAAGGACGTGAGTGTCTAATTTTCCCGCGAAATTCAGCTCACTAGATATTTCGGAAAAATTCGCGATAAGGTAGATATTTCCAACGATCACAACCACAATGGCTGTCACATTGCACACGACCACTCTCCATCCCCTATTAGTATGTTTCACTCAATTGGAATTCTAACGGCTATTAATAGTTGTCGCCTAGCTTGTCTCACGCAAGATACTTAGATTTTTATTCAGAATTAGATCCAAGTTTTTCAGTTGGATTATACGATATATGTTTACATCCATAATCGCGTCTCACCTGAAAATCCCTCTAAATTCAAATCTTAGTATCTCGCTTAAGACAACAGTTCCAAGTAATGACTATTAACACAGCTTTATAATTACTGGAATTTTTAAAAAATCGAGCCTTTCTTATTCAAGGAAAGAAACTTTACGTATAATTAGTTCGTGTATTAATTAGTCCGAGGATGCGCACGTCGCGTCATGAGACACACAATGTCTACGACAGGACAACCCTGTTAAAGTTTCACGAGAGCGCGGAATAAAAACGCGTCCTTCGAGAAAGGTTTTTTGCGAGCGATGTCGAAATTAACCTCTCGAGACTCGGTGACCTCTTCGAAATAAGCGACTCAATTATATGCAGGTCCAGCTCACTCGACAGATCTCAAGGAGGTTAAGGCGGCGAGTCGTCGAGAAGGGATAATTTGTCGCGATTGTTTCTTTATCCCGAGCTAAAAGCCCCAAAAGGATCGGCGGCTCCCTTTCGATTATGAATAGGCGAGATTGGCGAGCAAGGGCCGTGAATGTAGCCCAGTGACCCTCACCAAGGGACGCGACGTCAAAGGGTCGGAATTAAGGTTACTCCATCCTGCGCCGCGCCGCTCGGCTCCCGCGAGCTCGTTCTATTCAACACCTTTTGTCTCGCGATTTTTAGATTTGAATCCTAAGGCCGCGAGGTCGAAACGACGTGACGGAGAAATCGACCGGCCGCCGCGCGCTTCGTAGAGACGCTCGAATGGCTGCGCCGATAAAAAGGACGTTGTAAAAGTACACAAAAAGGGCCAGATACGCGTAATCCTCACCGGTGTTCCTCCTCTTCCCCGAGCCCTTATTTCAAAACGGCTGCTGACGACTTCTTCTCGAGCCGGCGACTGCATTCCCACGACTCGTCGTCGCTCATAAAAGCAATATCGCGCCGCGCACTGTATTCTTAATGTCGGCCGCGCATTGATTTACGTCCTATTTTAATTCCATCTCGACACTTTCTTCCTCCGTCGTCCCTTTCTTCCTCGCCGAAACGCGTTTTCCCGCCGGGGACATCGCTACCGCGGGGGAGGCGCGGCACAGCGTAAGAAGGGTGTTACTATGGCGAACGAGGTCAGTTGTTTATTCGCTCGTCTGAAAACGGAACGTCCATCGCGGCTCTGATTTATCGCCCGCTCCGCGAAACTTTAATGCGTCTCGCTTCGGAAGAATACTCCGACGAGGGAGGGACGGCTTCCTTCTCGAGTCGTTCTCGCGAACCGACGCACAGTGGGGTCAAATGAAATTTCATGCTTCAAAAAGGACCACAGCTTCGAGATTTCAACCGGTCCCTATCTTTCTTTTTTTTCCTGATGAAAGCTGTTGAAATCTAGGAAAACTTTGTCGATTTTTGTCTCTTACTTCCCTTCTTCTAAATCAGAAATAAAGAAGTTAGATTTAGAAATGTTTTTTTAGGTTTAGTTTGTGAGACGCAAAAAGATGCGGATAACTGGAAACGCGTATCTACGACCAATTTCGTAAGACGGTATCTTGCATTATTTGACTTCCATATATCTCACAAGTAGAAACCTCTCGAGATCAATATCTTGCACGAGTAGAAATCTCTCAAGATCAATATCTCCCACAAGCTAAAATCTCTAAACTTCTTAGGTACAATGCTCTTAATCTTGATAAGGATACTCGAATTTTCATGAGAAAATAGGCCGCACTGCGCTATCAGTTGGAAGCCCACACGTGTCCAAGTCATAAGTATCACTTGACTAAAGTCGAAATACATACATTGTGGGGAATTCCGGGTTTTTCTGGCGGATAGAATCGATTCAGGAGATTAATTTTAAATAAGATTAATAATAAAAAGAATATTGGGAAAAAATTATACAATCCTTATCTAAATTTTCAACAACTTCCAACTTTTTCCTATAATTTTTGGGATTAATAATAAAAATCAATAATATAGATTAATAATAAAAAGAATATTAGATGAAAATTATACTCCCCATTCAACTAATGCCCGTATTCATATTCTGGCCTTATATTTAAGGCCTCCTTAAGGGGATGCTGGAGTCGATGACGAACTCGAACAATGTCGATAATGCAGAGACGATCGTGACTAACATAATCACGCTATCCTTTTCGCATTTCTTGTATATACAGAACTTACATGAATGTGTGTTGCTTTGTTTTATCATACTCAACGGAAAACCTAACCATATATGTGCAGAAATCTTTCTGCAAACTTTTTCGATATTCTTAAGCTTCCAAATGCGGATGCGAAGGTAGAGCATTGTTCTTCAAAATTTTTCTGCTTGGAGCATCCACAATTTCGATATATACAAGCTGCGCAACTTTTGGATTAGGCAAATATTACACTAACTGACAGCTTGAGATTTTACATAAAAAATTTTTTGTTCGTTTTCGTCACGTATCAAGCAATGCTCCTATTTATTTTTTCACATACTTTCATTGCGTAAAAGCATTTGTAATTTTGTGTAACCAAAACGACATAAACTTTGCAGAAAAATGTCAGTATTCTGTCGGTAAAGTTTTCAATTTCAGCATCCCTTAATCATCTTCAGATGCTCTGTAGCCAATAAAATGATCCATAGAGCATCTGAAGATGAACTTAAGGAGGCCTTAAATATAAGGCCTGACTATGAATACGGGCATAAATCTTTAAAGATTCCCCAATTGCAATCAATACTTTAGAGGAAAATTATGTCGCATTTCAATCGGAGATCCCAAAGAAATTTTCTGCGCAGGTTTCTTTGACGCGATTAAGAAACTTATCCCCGATATTCGGAGATCAATGTGACGTATCTCTATTAACGCCACCCGAGACTCGAAATGTTGCACGCGAAGGGGATGCAACGCGTCCTCGTGATACGCGTCACGCTTTCGCGGTGGTAGGAAATAGAAAGAAACGAAAAAAAAGAAAGAAAAAAGAGAGAGCGAAGTAGGATGCCGCGCATCGGCGGATTTCGCCCTAAGTGAATAGAGCACGGGGCGGATGCATGGTCTATGAGGATGATGTAAAAGGGTTCTGCCTGCCCCATGATACACGTCGCCCGGAGCGAGGGCGGCTTCATGCCAGGACCGTAGCTAAGTTCACCCCTTTCGACATTTTTTCTCGCGGCCGCCTTTCGACGTGATTTTCAACCCGCGGACGAATCGCGCGGAACGAATTACAGAATGGCGGAATCGTGGCGGTGAGGCAATGGAATTATCATTTACCTGAACCAATTTCTATTAATTCGCGCGCAAAGTTACGCCGCATATATTCTCAAAAAAAGCGTTTACTTTCTACACGTAATAAAAAATAATAGAATTCCAATTAGGAATTTGTAAGATAGACCTCCGAACGGTGTTCCGACGGTTAAAACATTACACTTCTCTCTGTCTGAATCTTTGTGGATCTGTTAAATAATTTTTTCAAAATATTATTCGGGAAACATTGAATTCCCCTCAATCATCAGAACGTATTTAATTTTCCATACTTGCGGACTCTTTAACAAAAATTAACAAAAAAATATTGTCAAAAGCTAGCCTTGGGATTCTCTCAAGATCCCACAGTCTGAGAATATTAAAGGAATAAAAAATTGAAATTTATCAGTTTGCGGAGTTACAAGTCGGAAAAATCGTCGGCGCAAACCTGTACCTATACACCGCCCGTTTTTCGCGCTTCAAGGGTTAACTAATTAAATGTTTAACGAAATATCCATCCATGTGTAGCAAAGACCCGCGACTAGCGGAAGGCTCGACACACGAGATGTACGCGCGGAGCCTTATTCATATTCAGTGCGACGTTCGTGGCCCCCCGACTCCGCCGTACAATGGAATATGCAAACGGTAATATCTCGTGTGACGAGAGTAAATACAGAGGCAAGACATTAACAAGTCTCAGCGGGGGGATATGGGCGACTAATATCTTAATGAGTGATATTCGGCGAATAATATTCCGACGAACGGGGGTTCTCTCTCGCTGACGTCGCGTAGCCGCTTGGTCTCGAGAAACCGGTGGAAGCTGCGATGGCGATTCACCGCCCCGTAATGTCGCACGTCACTGGCGGTTGGATAAGGGTCGAGCGGGAAAGCAGGGAGAGAGGACTGGATGGCTGCCGCCGAGCGTGGGAGATGACGACGACGACGACGACGAGAGAGCTCGGGGGTGTTTTGATTGCGATCCAGGAATTAATTAACGAGTACGAGGAGCGCGCGGGATCTAGTCGGCGGGAAATCTGACGTGACTACCAGCGACGGTGCGAGCTTAAAGGTATACACAGTGGCCCGGCGCAGCGTGACACGCGGGCATGCTTTCTCTGTTCCCCTCCCCTCTCTCTCTCTCTCTCTCTCTCTCTCTCTCTCTCTCTCTCTCTCTCGGCAAAAGGGCTCGCCGGCAGATAATTAATAATAGGCATTATATTCGAGATCGAGCACAAAGCTCCTCCAGACAAGCCGGTGGAGAGGTGAGGCGAGACAGAGAGCGTCAGTTTGTCGAAAACGCGCGCGCGGACGCTTTTGTGCCGCGGCGTCGCTCGATTTAGTCGCGACAAGTCGCCGTAACGCGCGGTCTATTATGGACCGTCTATAGTCGCCGGGTGGAGAACTGAAAGGTGGCATATCGACTTTGCAACTATTTCTGTAGCGCGGCGAGGTGCTAGATAGATAGGGAGGAGGCGACGTCGGGACGCGAGAGGGGACGCGCGAGACAGGTCTGTGTGTGCGCGCGAACGCGGACTAAACGCTTTTGCTCTTGTTTAGTTTGGCTTCTTGCGCGCCGGGCGTGTAAACTCCAAATTGCATTACGAAATCGTCATCGCGGACGTACGAGGGGAAGCGTCCGTGGGGAGGGAGGTTTGATACCTTTATTTCGCTGTCTACATCTCATCCCGCTGTTTGATTCGTTGGTATCGCGCGGGCTTTTCTCTTTCGAGGGAAAAACGCGGTGGCTATCGCGGCATTAGCGATTCGCTTCCGCACGGAGAAGAATAGCCGTAAAAGTAGCGTGAAGCGTGCGAACGCAACGTCGGACGGAATGTGAGCGAGCGCTAAAGCGCGTTTTACGATGTGTAATCTCTGATTAAACGCAGGCTTCTATCGCGCTCAACGGCCCTGTTTAGATAATTGGAACGGAGCCGTGCTCGCGCTCTCTCCCTCCCGTTCTGTCTCGCTCACTTCCCCGCCGTGGTTCGATACTTCAAAGAAAATCATTTCGCTCGCTCGTCGGCTACGATCGCGATCGCGTTTTGAAAATAAACTCGCGCCCGCTTTTATTGCATCGCGCGTGATGCAAGGTGCTCGTTCGTCGATCGAGGAACAAGGACGGCATCGACAGTCGATTATTATTTGACGAGTGGTTGCGCGTTTTTGCGAATCTGCAATTACCCGTCAGTCTCCGCGGCTGTTCCTTGCGAGGGAATCTCGCGAACCCGAAATTTCAGATCTTAATTGAACCCGACGTAGATGAAGGTTGGGTAAACAGATGAATTTAGACATTTTTTCAGTCGGGGTGGATGAACGATTTGAAAGGGTGAGATTAGTCTTCGAAGATAGAGGCTTTCGGTTTTTTATCTCGCAACTAAAGGAAATATCAAAAAATATCCCGCAAACTAAATGAAATAAATGTTTTCTACAAAAGTTTTATAAAAAACACATCTCCAATTAACTGCACCATTTGAAAAAAATCACTTTTAAAAGTTTATCCTTTGTACTCCCTGTGAAAGAGAGTGCCATATGTATTCATAATATTATAAACATTTTCTATAAAACTTTTGTATAAAACCCCTATCTCATTTACTTTATGAAATATATCGAGAAAAAGCTTCTGTATTTTTTAAAGGATGATTTCCGTCTAGGACAACAATTTTTCTCTCCCCGTGTAGGGCTCGCGGATTTATTTGCGCGAATACCAATGACGACGGATCGAGCAGATGCGCGATTCGATTGACAGATGGACGGACACCGTGCATTTGCTTTTATTAAAAGGCACGAAGTGATTTTTAAGAGAAAGGCCGCCCTCTTAAAAATAGCTCAAGCGACCGAGCACGGACGTCATCATCAACAAGTGGTGCAAGTTACCCGCGCGATTTATTCCTGTCTCTCGACGCGCTCGGATTCGCGCCACTCGTGCCGCTCTCGATCGGAAGAATCGCCGGACTGTTTTCCCTCCCGCCGTTAACTAGCTTTTACAGCTATCGGGCCAGCGCGGATTCCGGCCGTTTCGTAATTTTCGTCGAATGCGATCGATGTCGGCAAATCAGGCCGGCGGCACGTGAAAACAGAGGCGTCCTCTGTTCGCCTTTATAAAACAGAGTTCTCACACTCGCGTGAAATCCTTCAAATATTGGCCTATGCCAGTGACCCCGACTGGGTGCCACGAGAGTCGCTCCGGTAAACCGAGATACGGCCGAGTCTCGAATAAGGGACACATTGTTGTCGGGAATCGCGTGACGCGGGCTTCGAGAGGGCCGAAGGAATCGCGAGAGACGGAGGAACGGGCTGATGCCATATGCACGCCGCCGCTATTTTGTACGACGCGCCAGATAAGACGTGACGCGCTTCTCCGCGGGACCTATTTCAACGACAGTGCGTGCACAGTCATATTCGAGCGCTTGAGAGCGCGTTTCGCGCAAACACCGCTGTTCCGCCGCCTTTTTTGCCGGCAAATTAGGCCGCTCGATCGTGCTTTCGTACACTCCGGAAGTCTCATTAACCCTTGCCGGGCCGGGTTATCTCGGATGTTTCTTTCCGACCGATCCGCAAAATCCGCTAATTCAGAAATACGTGACGGTATCGCGTGCAATATTTGCGTTTGCATTTGCAAAACGGTTTGCGCATTATCCCGCGTAGAAAATTTCTTGGGGTTCAATTGACATTCAGCCGAATTTTCCAAACTAATTATGGATCCTGGATAGCAGTGTAATGTTTCAAATACGTGATTCCAAGTTCTCCCAATATTTGTTTCTGGTCTGCATTTCACGTTTAGTTGTATAAAACGTGTTAACTTTTAAAGCAATTTCATTATTACAGCAAAATGCTCAGTGTTTTAAAAATAATTCACTTTTTCATATTTTATTCTATTGAATGCAATAATTGATATAAAAATAGGATTCTCTGTTTGATATCGATAAAACCGATGTTATTGAAAAAAAAAACGCGAGTTTCCACGGTATTTCTATTTCGATTCGAGACAGATAATCCATGTCTGGGACGAGAATAAAATTCCCAATTGATATCATGGAGGGATAACCAGATTTAGGTCAAATTTGGACATTTTAATCAGAATCTATGCTGTTAGGGAGAATCCTGGGAAATTTCTACGTGAGATGAAATTCTATACAAGATTGCATTAAACTGTCAAAATTGAGAACCATTAACGATGTGCTTACACAGTGATTATATTTATTATTAATGTTACATTAAAAATTATATCACTATTATGCAAGTCGGTGGGTACACTGAGAAAAAAAATGTTTGCAACTATAAAATGAAAGAGTTATAATCTAGAAAAACTATTTTTTCCAGTAAAAATGTTATAATGACAATAAGAATAATCTTGCATGAATATTGATACTATTATCTTTTCTCAAACTACAAAAAGGCATAGTCGGAAATTACTGCAATTTTAATGAGATTAGCTATTTTTTTTCTCTCAGTGTAACAACTCTCAATTTTTACGATACGAGCTCTTAACTTCACTGATTCACTTTAACATTTCAGTCCTTAACTATACTAATGTGACAGCACGTTTATAGAGTCAAGTCGGTCAGAAAGTCTGATTGATTTTTCAATATATATAAACGCTCCTCGAGATGGTCGCCAATGTAGGAAAGAAGGTCCAGACTTACGACGAGCGAGGACAGTGGACGGTACGAGGACGGACACGGACGTCCGTGTCTTTGCGTTTGGGCAAATGTATATTTATTGGCCGGGCCTCCGGCGTAAAACCGCGTCGAGGGCAAGCTACTCGAGGCGGAGATATCCGGAAAATATTTATAGACCTCCGCGCCGAGAAAATAAACGCTCCTTCTGGGAACCGGCGAGTTATGACGATTTAAGTGCCCGTTTCAACGGGGTGCCGAGCGTTGCCGTCACGACGCTGGACGTCGATCCGAGAGTCTCTCTCCACCTTCTCGCCTCCTATATGTACTCCCTCGCCAGCTCGCTCTCCAGACTGCGGTGCAAGCCGCCCGAAGCACGCACGAATATACGGTTCTTTTCCTCTTTCTCTCTTTCTCTCTCTCTCTCTCTCTCTCTCTCTCTCTCTCTCTCTCTCTCTCTGTTTCACCTCCGCGCACGCCGACGGAGCTCTCCACGGTCCAGAAGCAACCGAAAGAGATATCGATTTTTATTGGAGCCGCCTCCACTAATCCGTGGAAAATACCGTCGCTCGATCACCGAGAGCGCCGATTATTTACACCGGCGCGTCGGAGAATTGAAAACCGATTCTTGACTAATCCAGACTTTAAACGCGGTCCCTCGAAACGCGGATTGCCCAAAGAATTCGATAAATTCGTGAGCGAACGAGCGAAACCGCAACGCGATTTTCCGTAATGTCGTTCATCGTTAGTACGATAAGCAGATTTGCGAAAGTTGCGTTTCTAAAGTAACGTAACTCATAAGTAAAATAACCCATTATCGTTACTCGCCATCCACTGGAAAAGATTGTTTTCTAAAAAGCTCTGCAGTATTGGACATCAATTGATGAAATCTTCGATTAGAACAATCGGTAAATCAAACAATCAAATCGGGTAATCAAAATTAATCAAACATCGTATATATGTAATCACGAATAATTTACTCGATTGATAGAATTAATTATCAATATTAATATATTAATTGATCAATATATTATCATAAGAAAGATATATATACATTAAATAAGTAAACATAAAAAAAGTACATAAAAAAATGGTTAACAATTTCATCAGTCGATGAAATTATATGTAATTTTATAAATAATCAGCAAACCAATAATCAAGATTAATCAAACGTCATATATATATATATATATAAATAATCATGAATAATTTCATTGTGATGAAATTAATTATCTCATCAATATATAACAAATCACATAAAAATGTGATTAACAATTAATTTCATCAATGGATAAAATGTGATTTTATATTAATTGACCTCGATTACCGAGTTACCGATCATTTCGGTTAAAGAAAACTTCACTCGACCAATGCCCAACGCCGAAGCGTAATCGCTTTACCGTGTGTGTGATCAACGGAACAATAAATCAATAATATCATGACCAAGTTGTTGTAACCTTTAGCGATAACGGCGTGACTAGTAACACGTCACTTCCCAGCTCCGATGATTACATCCGCGGAGGCGTCTCTTCAGCGAAACGTCTCGATAAGGGATATCCGGCCGATTGAAGCTATCGCGCGTTCGCGAATCGATAGGCGAGGTCGAACCGACGGCGACTCGCGGCCACGCCGCGAACGGTGTCGGCCGATGAATTATGAAGAGCCGGCGAAAGAGAAAGAGACGCGAGTCACTCTAGGGGCGAGAGGGGGGAGGGGTCCACCAACGCTTTACTTCTACACGACCCAGTTTGAGAACTCGATCGCAGCTGACGCAAGAGCGCGACGCGTCGCCGTCGTCGTCGTCGTCGTCGTTCAGCGACGTTCTTACGTGTAACATGCACACATATACCGCGTCACTGGCGCGTTCGTGTCATTGATTTCGACTGATAAGCGCGAATGCGTCTCCGCGTGGCTGATCACTGCGTTTCGTGCGTTCGTCTCGCGTTTTCGTCATCGGCCGCGAGCTGTACGCACGACAAACGCGCGCACACGCATGCACCTAACACGCGTGCGTTTTGTCATACATGTGTGCACCATAAGAGGAGATCAGTCGAAGAAACTTGAGTCGAGTTAACGCTCCACTGCCCAAACTAATTTTTCATGTTTAAACAATTTTTTATATATAGGATGTTTAAATATTCAACACGTATGAGGTGATATTTTACTTTTCTAATTTGTTATCTTCCCAAAACAGGTTAGTTACTCTGAGGTCACGTCGGGCAGTTATTATCGCTGCCAACATACTAAAAAATGAAATTATATTGTGACTTTCACATCGGTTAAGACAAGAAGAACATTCATATTGAAGATAAATAATGATGAAACTGAATTGTGATCTCAGAGTCATAGTGAGCACAGTAGAGGATTACACAACCTCTATTTTTTAGGATTTACACGGTGAATCGATAACTCCGATTTTTTCGACGAAATTTACGTGTTTTTTTCATACCCTGTTTGTGCAAAAAAAGCTCAGAATTCAGTTCAATAGGTTGCGGTTAATCTCAACGCTGACTCAACGTGGTATCGATAACCTGCTTAATTTTAGAAATAAACTAACCGAGACGAGAAAACTTTCTAACTAGATATATGTGTATGTATGTGTGTGTATATGTACGTAGAATTATGTAGCTAGATTGGCTTTTTAGGAATTGAAAGCAGTATTAGACACATTAATAGGTTAATAGGTTAAACTTTTCTTTCACGATGTTTATTTAGTTTAACTCGCGACAGCAGTTTGTGCAATAAAATTTGCGTAATCCCGATACCCTGAGTTTCTCTTGCCCGACTTTTTCCGCACTTCTTTTCGTTTCATTTTTTTCTACATATGCGTATATGTATACGCGCGCTCCTTTGCCGTCGCCTGCTGCTGCCGGAGCGATGTCCCCGGAACGGAGCAGCACCAAGATAAGACCGGGCGAGCCTCTTAAGAGCTCTAATGGCGTTTAAGTCGTTCTTCCACGAGTACCGTGAAGACGCCGGTGTTTCGGAGCCGCGGCCGCGCACTCGAGAACAGCTCGCGACGACGCAGCCTCTCAGGCAGGGATTGAAGGTCGTGTAATTGCGACGGATAATCTCTCGCCTCAAGTCCCGACATACGCGGCGATTTCGTTCACGGACGTGTTTTTTCTCTCTCTCTCTCTCTCTCTCTCTCTCTCTCTCTCTCTCATTTATTTGGGAATAAAACCAAGAATTTTTCTTGGAGGAAAATCCTTTTTATATGTTCGTAATTACATTCCGGGCACGAGGACGCTTCTACTTGTACTTCGCGCTTTCTCTCCGAAGCAAAACCGAAAGTTCTTCTTGGAGGAGAAGGATCCCTTTAAATTTATTGATACGTCTTGAACGCCAAGCACACGAGTCACGGCCTTGTTTGTACGCGAAAAGCTGCATGAGAAGATTAACGATGGCGATTTGGCGCGTCACCGGAAAAATTCCAAAGTGATTCCGTCACAATAGTCACTTAGTCGCCACGAAACGAACCCTTTGTGCTCTGGAAAGGAAGGTAGCTACTCAAAGGAAGGTAGCAAAATTTCGGAAAAACGCCTAGACGACGTCTTTGAAGTTAAAGCTAAGCTAAATCTAAGTCAGTGCTAGTTTCAAGACCGATTTACATCGAGAAAAAAAATACTTGGTATTTGTGATATGATCACGTAGAGAAATAATTGCTATTAACTATGGTCCAAACAACGTTTTATTTCTTTTATTAAATTCTGCTGTAATGTTAATGACAACAATCTCATGTGTACGCTATCATTTTCGTCTAAAAAAAACCAAAAGATACGGTCAGGGCCAAAAGTCACTATCTTAGTTAAATCGACCATGTTTCTTCCTCTCAATGTAAAATGCAAAGAGACGCGGCGTGTTCGAGTATTCAGCTTATATACAAGACATCTCGCTTAACGAGAAATCCGTCAAATTTTTCGCAAGAAACGGCGCCACCGCTCTTGGGGCGCGAAGGGTCAATAGCTTTGCGCCCCGACGTTCAGTGGTTTCCCGGATTACGCTCGCGGCGCGCTCGATCGATATATCACGAAAGCGTGAGCGGCTGGCTAAGTAACGCGCCGTCGGCCACGCGCGCGGCCATCGGACATCGTTAACGCGCTATGACCACGACGACGACGCGTCCGCCGTGCTCGGCTCGAGCCTAATCGAATAATTTCGATCGGTACCGGAGCCCGATCTCTCGCCGAGGTCTCATCTGATTTATGATATCCCGTAATTAATCCGGCCGGTTGGCCGACGGCAGGACCGTAAAACCGCTGCACCGTATAAGGCCGTCGGTCCCAGGTATCCCCCAATGGGCCCGCTAATGATCGTACCTACGATTAATCACGCGTATCGCGCGCGCTCATACGCGGCCATATCGTGTGCGCGCCGTATGTCATCGCGACGCGCTCTCGCTCTCCGCCCGGCAGCCAACTTGGAAGCTCGGGACGAGCGCCACGGAAACGTCACTAATTCCCTGCGCGATACTGGCCGGATTTATGGTCGAGCTCGTAGCGGGAATTTTCGGCCGAGAAGAGAGCGCCTCGGCCAAGAAGACGCGCCGTCCTAGACGCGCCGCATGGCACCGCGGTGATTGCCTGTAAATTCACACGGTGGGAAGATACGTACGACAATGGAGAAACTGTTACTGGTGTATGCGTGTGCTGGTGTGTAATCAGTTCGTCCTGTTGCGGCAGATTAACCGTACCCGATGAAAAAAGATCTTGTTGTAACGTTGTAACGCATGTATTTTCAGAATTATGGAGATTTTCAGAATTTTTCGAAATGTTGTTTCTCGAAATTTTTTGTGTGACGCGCGAATTTTTCTTTCTATTTGTTCACGCGATTGCACATAGCGATTATCCTTGTTTAGAAAAAGAAACAGAAAAAATGGTGTCGCAAATTGCTGTACGTGTTCATATATATTAATAGCTTGTTTCTATCTCGTTCGTGCGATCCATCTCTCTCTTTTTCTCTCTCTCTCTCTCTCTCTCTCTCTCTCTCTCTCTCTCTCTCTCTCTCTCTCTCTCTCTCTGCCTCTTCCGCTCTCTTTCCCTCACGATCCGTATCTCGCTGGATCTCGAGGTCCATATATTTACAGATTGTTAGCTCCACAGATTGTCAGAGCCGTACGTTTATAGATCCGTAGATTGTGCGCTGGTTCCATAAATCAATTGATTCATAGATCTATAAGGCTCTCGCTTTCTCTTAGATTGCGCGGTAAGGACAACGATCTCAGATTAAATCTATAACACGTTCTCCCTCTCTCTGCATGTATGTATATATATATATATATATATATATATATATATATATATATATCGTTCCTTCTCGTGTTCTTTACGTGGAAATTAGCGCGCAGCGTGTCGCGCGAGAATTAAATCGACGCGATACGCGACCGGAAATTAAAACGGAAATTAAAGTTAAAAGAAATTAAAGAGAGACGCACGGCTGACACAAATTATGCGCGAGACCATAGAATCTGTCTCAAACACTTCCACGTACTTTTTCGAGATTCTGGGATTTCTCTATTGACACGAACCTCCTTTGCCTTGCGGTCTGTCTCTAATTGTCCGACGTCGACGTCGGGCGAGCAAATAACGCGCATATTTCGTGCGGTGCCGCGGGATTATTGTATCTCGTGAGACGCGCCTGTTGCGACCGGGAGCCCCCTTAATAGTAAAATAAGCTTTTCGTGTTAAAAGCGCGCGAACGAGGACGAGGATCTTTAACGACACGAGGTGACTGATGTCGCGCTTCTCGGAAGGTCCATTGACACTGTCCCATTAAGTAGACGGACGACAAAACAATTTAGCGTTAATTAATGTTGCGCCGGCGGATCCTGCCGAGCCGAGTGCGGTCGTCGCCACTGAAAATGTTGATAGAGCCGGCGATGCCCGACTCTCTTTATCTACGTACAACCCACTTTCATTATCGTTTCTTCTACGGAAGCGAAAGAGTTCCCGCGCTGTGGCATGTCGTCGCTTCCCGTTGAAAGTACGGAGCCACGAAGTTCGGAAATTTGTCGTCGCGTTTTTCCCATAAAACCACTGCTCGTTTTTTCCTTCTTTTTGTTCTCTCTTCTTCATGGTTCGAGAAGTCAAACGAAGGGGTCGCCGACAGATGCCCGAGTTTTAAGAGGATCCTGGCCGAAGGAGATAGACACGTATACACGCACACGTGCACAGGGAGCGGCGAATCGGAGAACCGACCGGTCGGCACGAGGAGCGGATCGCCGGCTGGCCGGCGTGGCAGGTTCGCACGACCTTAGCGTTTCAGTGTTTGCCCACAAATCGACAAGAACTGGTCGGTGCAGGTTTTTCTGGGCGGTAACGAACCAACTGCAGTAGGTCGGCCGCGGTAGGGATCGGCCGCGGGAGATGGCGAGGCTGTGCTCGAGAGTGCAGATGCCGGGGAGTGGCCTTGCCCTTCGCACACAAGGCCAGAGTTCATGAGCGGTCTCCACTCTCGGTGCACGCTTCGCTCGGTACACTCGGTACGCGCTAACTCTTTCGCACGGTCCACCTTCCAGATAAGAGCCGGGTCTCTTCTCGCGAGGGTAATCGCGTGGGCCGGTCACACGAGAGCGGCGAGGATCCGGGAAGAGGCTTAACAGCCCGGGAAATCCGACGGTTCGGCTTCTATGAGAGAGCGCACTTGTGAGATTTTCAAATCCGAGGATCTTAGCGCTCCGACGCTAAATAATTAACACCGACCTTTGAGAGTCGTACGGCGGCTCCGTAAGTACTCGACAATTCGGTCGCGCCTCGGCGCGACCGAGGCGGACTTTCTGTCCGGGAATGCCCGACGTTGGGACTCGGGACGGAGCACAGCTCACGAAAGAAAAGCGATCAGACAATTCGACATTTGGAAAAATTCCCAACACTACGAGGGATCCGACAGCGCGCGGCTGTTAACATGTCTTAAGTACAGCCGGCTTTGCGAAGATTCGCACCCGAGCGAAAAATCGGCGTTAAGAATAGAAGGACTTCCACGGTCCTTCAAAATCCCTCAGAATCCGTGTCTACGGTTGTTCACATAGTTTCGACGCTGAAATTGCAAAGGTTTTGGAGTTTGAAGCGCGACGGACTCGAAAGAGGAAAAAGATGAAAAGAGGATCAAAGCGCCCCGCGCGGCCACCAAGAACCCGAGGAAACAAGGAAGAAAGGAAGAAGCCAGGGCCAACCAGGCCGGCAGGCAGGCAGGATCTCCGCAGAAGAGACCAGTCTCGGTCTGCCGAGACCGCTCTCTACTTTGCGCTCGGCCGAAACTCGCCTCCACTATCAGAACCGCGCGCCGAGCATAAGAGCGCGCGAGCGATCTGCACGAACTTCGAGATCCTCCGGCGCGATTTCTCGCGGTCGGAGCGCGGTGGTCGACGCGGTGGTCGAACTCGTTATAGCCGCATCGGCCCTGATCCGCCCGCGAGAGGGAAAAAGAGAAAGAAAGAGAGAGAGAGAGAGAGAGAGAGAGAGAGAGAGAGAGAGAGAGAAAGAGCTCCGTGCCGTCTGCGAGCGCCGTCGCTGCATCCGCCGAGAACGACCAGTTCGCCGGAGGTCGTCGCATCGGTAGTTAGCAGGTCTGCCGTTTGTGCAAACAGCCTCGACGAGGCTCGATGCCTCTCCGTGAGTCATCTCCACTCGAGAGGCTGTGCGCACTTTCGATCGTCGGACGACCGCCTGCCTGCCTGCCTGCCTGCCAGCCTGCCTGCGGCGAGAGCGCGACGCCTCGTTCGTGTGTCGTGGCCCGCCGCGGGTCGATAAACTTCGTTATCGCGCTCTCGCTCTCGTAATTCGTTCACCCGCGATTTAAAGGTGCAGCGGACGCGCGAAGAAGCGGCACGTACAATCGCGTCAAAGGAGAGAGAGAAAATGTAGTTGAAAGGGGACATTCTTTAAAGAAAAAAGGATGGAAAAAAATTAGAAATTGTTTACTGTTATTGTTTTAAGGAAACTATTGAAAGGGACTCAGATATAGAGGAGAGTTGCCGAAATCGTACCTCATCAATTTCTTTATTATTACTAAATATGAATGGCATTAAAAAATGAGAAATAAGTGAGCAATGAGAAATATAAACGAAAAAATTCAGATTATCAAATTAAATGTTGATCTAACTAAAATTATAGTCATTTTTATCCCAACCACATTTTTTTCTTGTTTCAACAAGAAAATGGTAATGTGGCGTATAAGATTATTGTCTTTACCATTATACTAGAATTTGATAAAAAAAACTAGTTCTTTTATCTTGTAATTTATAGTAATCATTTCTCTATGCAATTACAATTACAAATATCAGGCATTTTTCTCAGTGTATGACGAAATTGAACATGCTCTCGAGGTTGCCTCGAAATATACAAGTTATAGCGCGACCGGATCGATCCCTGCGAGCGATTCGAAAAGTTGCGGCCACGGTGACGACGCAGCGAGTCGCCCGGCGATATCCAGCTGCGTTAATCAAACTCCGACCGCAAACGTGGTCCTACTCCCTCCCTAAAAAAAAAAAAAAAAAAAAAAAAAAAAAAAAAAAAAAAAAAAAAAAAAAAAAAAAAAAAAAAAAAAAAAAAAAAAAAAAAAAAAAAAAAAAAAAAAAAAAAAAAAAAAAAAAAAAAAAAAAAAAAAAAAAAAAAAAAAAAAAAAAAAAAAAAAAAAAAAAAAAAAAAAAAAAAAAAAAAAAAAAAAAAAAAAAAAAAAAAAAAAAAAAAAAAAAAAAAAAAAAAAAAAAAAAAAAAAAAAAAAAAAAAAAAAAAAAAAAAAAAAAAAAAAAAAAAAAAAAAAAAAAAAAAAAAAAAAAAAAAAAAAAAAAAAAAAAAAAAAAAAAAAAAAAAAAAAAAAAAAAAAAAAAAAAAAAAAAAAAAAAAAAAAAAAAAAAAAAAAAAAAAAAAAAAAAAAAAAAAAAAAAAAAAAAAAAAAAAAAAAAAAAAAAAAAAAAAAAAAAAAAAAAAAAAAAAAAAAAAAAAAAAAAAAAAAAAAAAAAAAAAAAAAAAAAAAAAAAAAAAAAAAAAAAAAAAAAAAAAAAAAAAAAAAAAAAAAAAAAAAAAAAAAAAAAAAAAAAAAAAAAAAAAAAAAAAAAAAAAAAAAAAAAAAAAAAAAAAAAAAAAAAAAAAAAAAAAAAAAAAAAAAAAAAAAAAAAAAAAAAAAAAAAAAAAAAAAAAAAAAAAAAGAAAAGACCCACGCACTCGTACTTTCTCCGTATCGGCGGCGGGAGCGCGGAGATACGCCTTTATCGTTCCGCCGGGAGATCGGCTTCCCCGATGACGACTGCGGCGTGAAGTCGTCGTCGCCAGCGCCGTAAAACACTCCCGGACTTGTTGACAAATTCGTCGTGCTCGCGCGAGACGGTCGTCGGCCAGGCGGGCGGTCGACCGAGAGAATATGAGTCACGAGCGAAGGCAGAACGCGCGAGTTCCACGACCCACAGCGCGAGTGTACATGCGTAGAAACCGACCAACATACAGAGCGCACACACGGCGCTCATATTTACGCGACACTCTCTCGCCCGCGCTATTATCATTCCCGTTGAATATTCTCCACCTCGCCTCGCGGTTACTTTCATTCAAATCGCTGCGGAAGGATCGCGCGAGGTCGCTCGCATAAAATCAGCATAAGTCGGCCGCGACAGCGGCGCGGGAGAAAATTCGCCGATTGCGTATGACTGCGCGATGAAGAAATCCCGCGCCGGCGTGAGAATAATAATAATAATAATAATAATCGAATCGCTTTATTACACAAAAGGTACTAAACCGTTACCGATACGAGGATGTTTCCGCAAACGTCGACGTGGGCAGATTTGCATAAGGACAGTGCACGACACGCGGCCGACCATTATCGCCAATTAACACCCATACGGTTTCGCGCGTAATCCTGGAAGATCGTTCCGGCAAGCCACGGTACGGAATAAAATTTCGTATACGTCGCACATGGAGAGTGGGGTTTCCGCAGCGTCGGGAGAACGTCGAGGAAATTATAGCGACGATCGCGTTCGACTGAGTCAATGTCCGTCTCGCGTGTCTCGGGGAATAATGACGCAATTTTGATCTACTTCGTGAATTGAGGATCATTTCTGTCCCTCTTTCTCCGGCTAATTCTTCAATTATTCAACTGTGTAGTAGTTTCTTGTATGTATGCGATTACAATTTCGTTTCTTTATCACAAAAACCCGGAAAGAGTCAAGTCTTGAGAATACGCAAGTGAAAATCGAAAGCTGGATCAGTAATTTGACGTAAAAAAATTTCATCTGAAAAGTTTTGACAACGGCGGGATGTTAAAGAGGCTGAAACGTATGTGCGACGCAGGATATTCTTTTAATTATCAAAATGTTCGTCTAACCGCAAACGTTATCCTACATTTGATGGAAGATAAATTTTTTAGATATTTTTCCTGTGGATCGCCGAATTTACTATTTCTATAATAATTATAATGCCGTAAATACGTAGCCCAGCTCTACAAAAAATATTGTAAAATGAAACATAATCTTCACATAATAAATTTTTATTACAATATTTTCTCTATGTAGAACCACTGGCACATGTGCCAGTCATGATCTGGCGCTTGAGAGGTACTCTTCCCAGAGCGCATAATAAATAAAACATTCTCTTTCTCTCTCTCTCTCTCTCTCTCTCTCTCTCTCTCTCTCTCCCCCATTCTCTTCCACGAAAGACAGAGAGGAAGTTTCCCGCGATATTTCCTCAAGTGCGCCCACAATCGTCCAGCGCGTCCACGACCATATAATGTTTACCTTATGTCAGCCGCGCGCGCGATACGCAAGGTGGAATTGTTTGCGATCCCGTTGCGGGTAACGTCGCGTCACCGCTAAATGCACTCGACGTGTATACGCGCGCGTCTCGATCGGCCCGCCGACGTGATGTTATGATAGACCGGGAAATTTGCATTCTAGAGCGCGCACGTCGTGTTTGACGCACGAGCGCTTCGCGGCGTCTCCGAGTGGGTTTCTCTCCGTCCACCTCGAGCGCGAGAACGAACGCGTGCGAACGTCGTTATCTCGACGTTAATGACAGCTCGCCGAGTAGCCGAGTTCTCCATTCGAGAAGCCGGCCGTCACCGATCGGCGATCAGTATATGGGCCGATCGCTTTAATCGCGCTGTCTCGCGTCTTTTAGAAACGTCGATCGGAAAGGAGGCGCGATGAATCACGGAGGGAACCGATTCTCCGTCCCGAATATCAATTTATTCTATACTCCTGATCAGATCGATCCCAATCTGGTTTGTGCAAAGAAACAAAATTGAGCCGCGTCAGCGATCCAGATAACACAGAAAGCCCTGAGATTATCCTGGATGTAGCTCGGGAGCTCCTGGACATATCCAGGATTATCTTAACATTTTGTGTTGTCTGGATGGATGGTAGCTAAATCTCGTTGTAACATGTGCGGATGTCTAAAGATGTAACTGTCCAGTACGCATATATTTAACTGTGAAATGAAATAGCAGAAACCCAAAGAATTCGGAAAATTCGCGAGGATTTCTTCGGACAACAATTCTAGTCGAAATTTCAGGCCTGCACTCTCGACTTTTTAACTTTCTAATATCTGTATATTCTGAAGACTTAGTGTATGTTTAATATACATGGAAACTGAAAACCTACTTAATGTTTCTGAATCCCTCAGGTTCAGATGGATAAAAACGCTACCATCATATTCAGCGAACTAAAAAATGTAAGATTATGTATAATTTACGTTACACCTTTTAGATCAAAATCGGCCCATTTTATCCATCGTTCTCTCACTTATAGCAGGAAATATATTTTACGGCAAATCATGATTAACTGCGAAATCTTTTTTCTTCGCGTATAAGATGATGCTACCGCAACCTAATGAGTCATCTAACGCAACATGGCAACGAGGACTTTATCAATAATAAGGATTATTAATAATTACGGCTATATTAATAATTAGAGTCCGATAACGTCATCCTGTAACAGATCACTGACTGGAATTAACTTGACCAGGCGGATGGAATAAATTTCTAGTCGGGATGGTTATTAATTCGAGGATATGACAGCGATGCGCTCGCGACGTAGTTTTTCGCAGCCGAGGTGTCGCGACTGCGTGTCGTGAGTAATCGCCGCGGCGCCGTCGATTTTCTTGTTTGATCAGTGACGCGAATCCGCGGTCTAGGAACAAAGAGGAGAAAAAACGGTGTCACCGTTGCGCGTGATTAATCGAATAAATAGTGTTCGATGGGGCCAACGAACTCGGCTTCGTGCGCGAGTGAGCGACAAAGCGTCACGATCCCGTGCGAAAGTTGGGATTGTGTATTCTCCTTGCAAGTCTCTTATCTTTATCGCATTCCTTCTGAATATACAAAGAGGTGTCTTTAACCCCTTTCGGTATCGAGCTCCACCGGGCTAAAGACCGCGGAAGGAAGAAAGAAAGAAAGAAAGAAAGAAAGGAAGAAAGAGAAAACTCACTTTTCCGGAGAAAAGTCGCGCGCAAACGCAGCCCTCGGCGAGGATGTCCGCGCGCTCAGATCGGGATTTGCTTTAGGAGACGATAAATAACGACAGACAATATTCCCACCGGCGAGAGATTTCCGTCGCGTCGGCCGCGTCACGCGAAAGTTTACGTTCGCTCGTAGATCGTGAATTAACGACGTATGTAAATAAGCGTTAGATCGCATCGTAGCTTCCCGTATAACGAACAGTCTCCGCTATCGCTTCCCGGATACCGAAAGAGTTACGCAACGCAACGCGACTCGACGCAGCGCGGCGCGGCGCGCAACGCAGCGCAACGCAACGCAACGCAACGCAACGCACGCACGGCGTTCGATCGTCCGTGCGATTTTTCGAGGCGCTCTCGAGACGAGTGTGTACGCGTTCGGCTCGTCCTCGGACGCGACGCAGCGCAGCGCGACGTCGACGCCCGCTGCATTCCCGATGCAATTGTGGATTATTTGCGCCGCTGGCGTGGCATTGCACCGAGCCGCGCAGACGTTTGCCCCGCGGCACGAGGTCAGACGGTGACGCGAGGTGCGAATTTATCCTGCCGATATCTTCCTCTCTTTCTGCTCATCTCCTTCTTGCCTTCGTGTCCTCCCGCATCCTCCCCCTCTTTCCCGCCCCGCTTCCGACTCGGCTCTCCGTCTCTTTTTTCTCGAGACCGATTCGCGAGCATCCGATCGCCGCCTCTCCGCTCTTCATCCCGCCACCCCTCCCCCCGCCCGCCGTCTCTCCCACGCCCGGCAGCAAGGGGGGAGAGTCCCCCTCGATCGACCTCCGGTTTCGCCGTGTCGAGCTGTGTGCGGTGTCGCTGAACGATGAACCCAAACCGGAATGCAAAGTCAAGGGCCCGGCGCAATAAGGGATAAATCGAAAACGCTCCGGGGAAGAAGGACACGTTTCCGTGATCCACGGAGGAGGATGATTGCGCAGCACCGGTGTGTGAGCGCTCGACGCGGAACGAGAGAAACCGACTTTACGTGCGGAATTGTCACGGACAGGCTAGGCACGGTTCCTTTCTTTCCCAGTCGAAATTTTGATCCTGTTTTCGACTTCGATCTAATATTTATTTTGATACTCTAAAAAACCTATCCAGCTCTGTTGATGTTCTTCCTACTAACTTTGCCGGGGAGGTCCTCTTCCGAACCAACAAGTGGCATTTTGTGTACTCTCTGCCGTTCAAAGGTCTCAAGTAGAACCTCAGTTCCCATGTGCATTAAACATACCACTGATCCTCCAGAATATACGGATGTTAAAAAGTTCAGGTCGAGAGGGAGGTTAAAATTTTGACTCGAGTTATTGTCCAAAATAAGAATTTCCTGCAGATTATCCGAGTTTTTCGGATTGTTCTCCTTCGCGGCTGAAATCCCCGCGACGCAGCCGGCGAGCTCTCCAGAGGCTTCCAAGTGAAGCGCGGGAGAAAGGAGAATTGTGAAAATCCCCGGCCGCGGAACTCTCGCGGGAGTTTCCGAAACGACTCCGTCGTCGTTCGTTTCGCAAAGTTTCCCGCGAAGTCGACTTATTCCTATTCGCGCGGACGCTTTAGTCGCCGGCCATATCACAAATATCACGGCGGACCGCGCGTAATTCCGCGCGTCGCTCCGCTGACAAGCAAGAAACTTCGACACTGGCGCGGTTAATTAACGCTCTCTCGTTAATGGAGCCCCCTCGATCGGCGGCGTATCCATTTAATTACCCGCGCGAGCTCGAGCTGTCCCGTCGTCTCTACGAGTTCGTAATTCCCGATAAGTGTCTACCTTCCGTCTGCATCGCATTATCCGTCCGTGTACACGATGCCGCGACGACGACGACGACGACGACTACTACTACTACTACTACTCGCGCGAATCCACTCTCTTAGACGCGGATTTCACCGATCAATTAAACGGGCCGGAGCGAGGCGCGTTCATCGACTTACAGACTCGAGATTTCAGGAGAGCCGTCTCTCCTCGCGTTCTCCCAGCTTCTCCGCGCGACCGATCTCGTTGAGGAATAATCTCACGTTGGGGAATTTGCGCTCTCGATTTAAGAGAATGCCAAAGTGGATGACAAACTCGAAAAGTCGATCGAGGCGATCGTCACAAGTACCATCACGCTATCATTGCAAATTCAAGTTATTTTCAAACGCATAAGCGTGTAATTTGACCGTAAAGCCCTTTCACATTTATTTCTTTCAAGTTATGTCATTTAATATGTATACGTTTAATAGACGTGTAAATTATGATTTAATATGTTGAAATAAGTTAAAACGATAAGAAACGTGTAAAAAGAGACTCAGCCAAAATATCACTTGGATCTCGTGATCTTTTCCGTATTTCTTATACACATAAATTTTATGTAAGCGTGTGCTACTTTGTTTTACCATATTTACCATATTAGCGGAAAACAGCGCGTGTATAGAAATTTTTTGAAAACTTTTCGTGTGTTTTTAAGTTTCAAAATTCAATTGTAACTCTGTATATGTATAAGCTTTGCAAAAGAACAGTCGGCAAAGTTTTCAAGTGTATAGCAGTCCCCTAAACTGATTTAACCGTCCGTCGTGTAATCGATCCATTACGAATGATAAGGTCGAGTAACAGCGAACTATCGTACCATGGCCCGCGATTTTCCGTCCGTCTGTGACGTTTATGTCATCCTTAGAAACTGTCGCAGCCGCGTTTACGCAACGCAAACGTTCGTAAATCATGAGCTCCGCGGTGGTGGAGTTGCGTATCCGGTCGTACGCACTCCCGTACACGTGTGCCCCGTTAAAATCGGCTTATCGGCCGCGACTCGCCGTGACTTGGCCGCGTGTCACGATTGTGTGCATGTGTGGACTTAAGCCGGTCAGCGCCGCGTGATCGACCATCGACGTCCGCCGCCGCTGCTTTCGTTTATAGTGCATTAAGCTGTTACGCTCTATTACGGGACTGGAGGAAACGAGCAGTGAAAAAGCAGCGAATAAAAATATGAATATTGGCCAATCACGCGCGCGCCCGGGGGAGTACCCGTGCAATTGCTCAATTTGCCTGTTTCCTTATTTCCACTTCTTGCGCCCTTCCATTCCGTAATGGCTATTACGGGTCGCAGCGCGGCGAATATGAGCGTGTCTTTCGCGATTTTGCGCGATTTTGCCCCTCCCTACCGACACCGAGCCGGAACATGCGATAAATATACGATAACGACGACGCGTTCGCGTCCGAGATCGTGCTTCCGATTCTGAGACGTGCGTTTCCTGCTCTCTAAATTTCTTGCAGTGAAACTCAATCAAAACAGGCGAAAACTTATTGGAAGCGGTAGTGAAACTACTATTCTAAATCACTAGAGAAAATGTATGATAATAACGTGTCATAGATAAGGATCGGCGATCCTTATCTCGCGAACTTGTTCGTAGATTGTCGAGAAGTCGAGATAAACGAAAACTTCCGCAAATAAACGCTGCTCAAACCATTGAGAAATCGCGTAAATCGGGTGTATATAGTATATTAATTTTTTCTATTTTTTTACACAGGATATCCCCCCCAAATCTTTGGGTGACGCTTTAATAATGATCGACAGATCAAGACGGATTATGAATCCGTCAAAGAGAAGTTTATGTCATATCATTACCAATTATGCAGTGTCAATAGTTTTGCATTGAACCTTGCAATCCTAACTTTATATCAGAGTACACATCATTAAAATATATATAAATATGTTCGATATTCGATATATACATATACTACTGTGTCCAAAAAGTAAGGTGACATTGCATTTATTTCGAAAATTCTTTATTTATTCTTGCAAATCAATTTCGTCCCCTTCAAAGTAATCCCCCCCTGATATAATACACTTATTCCAACGGATTTTCCAATCTTCGAAACAGTTGTAATAATCGATTTCAGGAATGGCCTTTAGCTCCTTCTTCGCAGCGGCTTAAATCTCTTCTATCGACTCGAAACGGTGTCCCCGGAGCCAGAAGTCGCATGGAGCCAAATCAGGTGAATACGGTGGTTGTGGAACGATATTAGTCGAGTTTTTGGCTAAAAAATCACGAATAATCAGCGCAGTGTGTGACGGTGCATTATCGTCACACAGTTAGCCGCTGCGAAGAAGGAGCTAAAGGCCATTCCTGAAATCGATTATTACAACTGTTTCGAAGATTGGAAAATCCGTTGGAATAAGTGTATTATATCAGGGGGGGATTACTTTGAAGGGGACGAAATTGATTTGCAAGAATAAATAAAGAATTTTCGAAATAAATGCAATGTCACCTTACTTTTTGGACACAGTAGTATGTTCACATTTTACATATTAAATCATTAGAATGTTTATGCAGCGTAAAAATTGTGATATATGTGACTGCACGGAGAGAATTTCATTGTAAAAATTATTATGAAATTTTTAAGCAAGGAATAGATCGACATTCTATAATATATAGTAACTGATTATATCATATTAATTATATATATATTCATTTCGTATGTTCTATTTCAGAAACTGAAATGTACTATTAAAATATTTACAATGCTTTTAGCGAAATTGACTGTTTCTTTTAGCGAAATAGACTTATTGACAATCTATTTCTATAAATGTAATAAAATTAAAAATAATTCAATATGTGAAAATAAATAAAATTGAAAATAACTTATGAAAGAGAAGAAGTACAATATTCTCTCCATGCGCCGTCACTCTATTCGTAAGAAATCAATGCGATTGAAAAATAGCCATGCACTACGTAATATGATACTCTGTGAGTGTTGAAATTTAACACTCACCAATCTGCGTTGAAATTTGGCGACATCCATCCAGATCCACCCACGTCCTGTCAGGTCCAGCCAGGTCGAGACAGCTCACCGTTGCCTCCAGCGTCGCATGCCGCGTTGCTTGCCCTTTATATCGTTTTACTTCACTCGCGGCGCGACTGACACTCGTGTCAATCGATAACGTTCGACGAATATTTAACGAAGCGGTATCGACAAAGAATTTTGATTTACGACAAGGTCCGCGAATATATGTTTAACGACGGACGAAACGGAACATGTGAATACTGTGAGATTTTCCGAGTCGAAAGTTGAGTTCTAACACTAAATCCTGTTGAACGTAATGAAGCAAAATATCAAGATACGAAATTATATAGACTATTGTTCTCTTTTGATGCTTCAAGATTATTTAATGTTTTACTTTATCTCTCGATATTCTATCTATAATTAATTTTTTTTTGTTAACTGCAGATAGAGCACGCGCGACAAATTTAAATAATTTAGTATAGATTAACATATATAAAATAACACACTTTTGAGTCTAGTCGCGTATGCGTGAGCAAAATGATTGCGAAGACCGTCGTAAAATTTTTCTCGATGAAGTTCGTTTGGTTATCAAGGCAATCGTGATGGTAAAGAATCAGTTGCTAAAAATCGCGACAGCTGTCAAATGCATCAGCGCGCCCGAGAGGGAATAAATAATCCCGCGTGTGAGAGTATTGCGAAATTTATATCTCAAAATTCATATCTCGACAGATTAATTAAAGGTCGTAGCGTTCGCGAAATTGATTAACGAGGCGAAATTAGCGCGTATTTCGCATGTGGCGCGTTTATAACGCGCAATTACTTCGCCATACATTTTGCGAAGCTCAAGGCCGGAGCTCGGCCGATATCTGATTTGGCATTGGGCCAATCATAACAAAAAATCGAGTCGTTGAACGAACTAGTGGTACACGTCGATATAAACAGACTGTGTATAATGACAACAATGGTCCTCTGTTTACACACACAATTGACTACCGTATGAAAAAATCTTTTGTATGAAATAAGAATGTAAAATATATTAAATCTCCGATATTATTCATCAAATTATAAGAAATTACTCGTAACATCAGATATTCTTGTCAACTTTTATGTAATAAAAGTCTTTCAAATAAAAACTTTAAATTCTCGATTCGCACAGTTTCATTTCGTTCGACGGCTCGTATTTATAAATATAAAAACCCAACATGCAAAATCTACTAATCGCATTGATTTCAGTAAAAGTTCGAAAATGATCCCATCGCTAAAATTTGAAAAAAAAAAGAGAAATTCTTCTCATATTTTGCACTCACCAAACTGCATCGAAGTCAGGGCAGGCCATATTCCGCTATTCAGTTCTGGAACAAAAAATGCTGATTAGATTTACAAGTTCTGTTTAACATGAACGAGCATATAAAATTAGGTATGTCATTTATGATCGAATTTTTAATTAATTTCACAAGTATATCTAAGTCTTCGATTGTAAAGAAATAAAAGAGAAATTAATAAGCTATAGACAATGAATTTACCTTCAAGCCTACCCTGCTTGACCCGAACCGAATCCTTCGGTATAGCATCCATCGGAAAGCCTTCATAGTGTGATCGCCACAACTTCGCCAAATCTGTGAGATCTAAAACAAAAAATAAATTTTCCTGATTAGGAGCAGCTATAGAGAAGTCAGACGATGTCGACTAATTAAAAATAAGAAACTGAACTAAAAAGAGGACTCTTAGATAATTAATTATAAAAAAAAAGAATCAGTTTAAATTTATATAATAAGTTTATATAATAAACTTATTATATAATAATATAAGTTTATATAATAAACTTATTAAGTTTAAATTTATATAATAAGAAACTGAACTAAAGAATTTCAAAGAAGACTCTAACATAATTAATTATAAAAAAAAGAATCAGTTTAAATTTATGCGCAAATCAAAATTTCTAATGAAGTGATTTAAACTATGAATAATGCACAAAAATATAAAGTTACAAAACGGAAGTATCAAGAATACACAAGTCGCGGTTGTAATTTCTCATTTAAATGTAACAAAAATAGAAAGTGATAGTCACCGTTAAAATATTGAGATGTTCCCGACGCTCACGATGATCGCGGAACGATAATCACACTTGCGAAATGCCGTAATTAGTTGTGCACGTGTTAAATTAAATTAAAACGGCGGAAACTCGAGCACGCGACGTCATTCAATTCGTTCACGCCCGTGTCTAGGATTTTTACGACTGAATATGTGTGTGTATATCTGCCTGCGTGTGTGTGTCGTACGTCGAGTGCACGTTTCGGGCACCTGATCTATCGTACACAAGAAAATTCTCGAGGAACGCTCGAGAGTACGATTTCACGTTCATCGGGAACGCGGTAATTTTCCCTTTGCAATGACGTTTGGTTCAAGTCGTTACGACGTCTGCAAGTGGAGTTATTAACAATTGTATCGATCCGCGCTTTAAATCACTCGGTGTTATCGCAGCGGATGAGACGACGCGACGCGTGAATGGAATGCGGCGCGGGACTATAGCTTCCGCAGTCACCTGACGCGGTACGCGACTCGGCACACACTGGTACGGCTCGCGCTGTCCCCTTCTCCCCCCTTCCCCCTCCCGCAACTCAGGTAAGCGTAGGCAACGCCCATTGCTCGCTGCGCGGTCATTCACCTTAGGCCCGATCTACAAAGGCTGCGTTCGTTTTGGCGTTTATAGCGCGTGTAAGCATCATTTGTCCTTGTTTAGTATTTGATAGAAACAAGGATAAAATGATGCTCAGAGCGTTGTAAGCGCCAAAACGAACGCAGCCAAAGCGTCGTCTACAATATGCGGAGTAAGCTTGGAGTAAGAAGTAAGCCGTAAGAATTGGCCAATTGTAGTCGATTATTATAAAAATAATCGTCTATGATTGATTAATTCTTACGGCTTACTTCTTACTCCAAGCTTATTCCACATATTGTAGACGACGCTCAATAGATGGAATAAGAAGCAGGAGTAGGAGTAAGAAATAAGCAGTAAGCAAATTGACCAATTCCATTCTCACGTTTCAAAAATAATCGATTGTGATTGGTCCATTTACTTACTGCTTATTTCTTACTCCTACTCCTACTCCTTACTTCATCTATTGTAGATCGGGCCATACTCTCGAAGTAGTGCGCCGGCGTAGCACGTGCGCGAATTTTTCATCCGAATCTAACGTCGACGCCGCGACATTAAACGCTTGAAATCTTTACGTGGTACACACATTGTTACACATTATTAACAAATTATACTTTCTGTTATAACATTTTGTTGTTTAATAAAATTTCTTTTTCGTCGGAATATAGAGAGGACGATTTGGTTGAATCAAATAAACACTTCTTTGGAATAGTCCAAACGAATTTTTCGATTAATCGAACAAAATTTTGAAGCAACAAAAATATTTATTTGCGGCTTAGTTCCAAAGAAATATTTTTGTTATATCAACCAAACAATTTGTTTGGATTATTCCAAAGAAACACTTATTTGATTCAATAAATCGTTCTCTCTGTGTAGCGCTCTTCATGCATCGCGTAGCTACCGACCACGGTATTCATATTTAGGTTATTTACTATAATCGGTTAATTTCGATATATCGGGATATCTGCGGCTTAGATGTATAATCACGGAGATGCTTTCTCCGTGTGAAAAAGAAATATTTCTTTTTAGATGCGTTTTCAAGGATACATCAATCGTTCGCTAGCGACATGCCATCGGCCGATACTTCACGATTCGCTTCGTGGAGGATGTTATGTGTAACGTGCAACGAATTAACGTTACAACGCGCTTTATTTTTACGCGATTAGCTGTTTCTCTAAGGCTTCCTTCGCCGTTTCACTGCTCGTATATAAAATGCGTGATAAAAATTGATTTCGAGTGTCTGTTTTGACAAACAGGTCGCTTTATCGCAAGAATGGTTTTGACACATAACTAAAATTTTTTTTTTATTTAAAATAGTTATTTCTGACTCTGATCATATTTTTTGATTATTTTAACACGAAGATGGTAGTGATAATTTATATAATGTTATTGTCACTAACCTTATAGTAGAAAGTAATTTGGAAAATGTTTTTTTGACCATATATAATTTATAAAAATTATTTTTCTCTATGTGATTATAGTTATTACTAATATATAAAATATATTTTTTTATCACAGTATTCTTTGAAACTCCGTAGTTCTTCGACTCGCAAACATTTCGTGCGCGTTTATATATACACACTAAATTCTTATGTCGTTAATTAATTTAATCACGACACTCCGCGAGGAAGTTCCCGCCTGACAACCGATATCTTGCGGTTTCAACAACGCACGATACCATTGGCTACGCGCCATGTCCAATTGTTTTTCATTCAACCGATCGTTTCTCGAGGCGATCGATTTTCCATCAACGAACAGTCGAACTGCTCGCGCGTTATTTATTTCAACATACACACGGTTTGCGAAATTGGACAGACGGACAATTCCGTCTGGCACGCGAATGCGGGCTTTTCCCTCGGATACGAGTCTCGCGATCGTCCAACTCGCGAATGCGCGCGCTCTTTCAATTTGCTCTCGTCACTCTGCATTTGCGAGTGAACGCGGAACGAAGTCGTAAAAAGCAGACTGCCAAGCACCAAAGTGAAAAGCTGCGAGGTCGCTTTGTGAAATAAGGCACCTCGTCGCCTTCCACAAGGCCATCGCGTTTTATCAGACGTCAGCAGACGTCGTTCGCGTAGTCGGTCGGTTGCCCGGCTGAAAAGACAGCTACGATAAAGTAAGAGAGAAAAGGAGAATGAGAGAGAGAGAGAGAGAGAGAGAGAGAGAGAGAGAGAGCGACTTTTCCAAGCTTGTACCTAACGAACGTCTCACCTTTCTTTCTCTCTTCCTTCCTCCTGTCCACCCGCTAGGTGTAACGGTACGCTCAGTCTCGGAATATGCTACAATAAAGCGAGTCCGAGCGGTCGTCGTAAATTTGGTCCGCCGCAGCCAGCTCGCCGTGAAGAATTATCACGAATCACACTGTTCTATCGTCGGAGCGACTAATGCGCGGCTAAACGCGCTTCCGCGGCGTTTTGTTTCTCGTCCTGCAAGAGAGTAGAGAGAGAGAGAGAGAGAGAGAAGAGGTTTCCCGGTGTCTCAGCGAGGATTTCAAGCGGTGCCTTTACAAGCGCGTCCGGTAATTAGCAGGGATTCGATTAGCGGACACACGCAGTGCGGTCGTCGTAGTTGTGGCGATGATGGTGGTGGTGGTGAGTAATAGTGGTCGCGGCAGTACCGGCGCGCGCGCTTCTAATGCTCGTTCCGCGGCGAAGTCGTCGTCGTCGTCGTCGTCGTGCGTGCGTGCGTGCGTGCGTGCTATGCGTTCGCCTCTCTCGTCGAAAGAGGCGGAGAGAAAGAAAACGTCTAATTAATGGCCGACCCAGTCCTAGTCCGGCGCGTTACGGGATTATGACCAAGTGCCGTAATTGCTCGGGCAAAAGGGTGACTAATAGCCCGCGGTATGAATGTGCTCGCGCACACGCGTACACTGTGACCGCGTACCTGTGCATGCGGAGCGTTGATAAACCGGCGTCGTGCTGTTAACTAACGCGATTAACGTTTCGCGAGGGATCCAATCGAGAAGCCCGCCCGGGGGCGCGATCAGTCGCGAGATCGCGAGCGCGTTTGAGCGATTTTTTTGCGGAATTTGGCTCTCCGAGATTAAATGTCTGGAAAAAAAAAACGTAGGAAGGAAACAGGCAGAGCCGCCGAATGCGGATTCGGATTGATAGGTTTTCGTTAGAAAAACTCATCGCCATGCCGGCGTCGACTTCTCCGTGAATCATTAGCGCGTCGCTGATGAGCGCCGCGCAAATCTTCGTATCAATCCATTACCGCTCAACAAAGTGTTAACGACTTTTTGCGACGAGAAGAGGATGAGAGAGGAGAAAGAGAGAAAGAGAGAGAGAGAGGAGGAGAGAGAGAGAGAGACAAGTGTGAGGGAAACATTTTTGTCAAGGCGACGAGGAGACACGTCGCCTTGGTACTCCGTTTGATTGCATGCAATAAGAGGGAAAAAATATCTATTCTCACACACATGCACACACATTAATAACATATGCATTTAAATCGAAATTCTTTTATTTAAATAAAATAATCAACTTGCTTTCATGATAAGCTCAGATTCTATGAAAACGTGTATTTTCTTGTTTGAAAAGCATTTTATATTACAATATAAGTAAACATGCTATACTCGCTGTGTGAAAAGATACTTTTTATCTCATAGATATTTCTTCTCTCAGTGTACGAATATCAATGATCGCGCGAGCGAGGGAAGAGAACGAGAGATCCGAGCCACAGAGCGACTAGGATCGATGCCGCTGGCATCTCCAGGATCCTAATGATCTGCGGGTGTCCCGGCGTGAAAGACCGACGAGGGCAACCGCGTAGTGTTCGACCTTCCGCACGGTCGGAGCGATACACTCCTACACACACATGTGCGCGCGAAAGGGTCTCCTTGCCAAATCTCTCCTAAGCAAACAGCCGTGCACGGCAGGTTAGATTTGTTTTCCAGATTAATGCACGGTTAACTAGCACTCTCCCTCTACACCCTCCCGCCCCCGTCTCGGTCGCTCCGCTTTTGTAACTCGCTCGCCTGTGCGCGCGCGCGCGCGCGCTCCTAACTAAACTATAATTCTTGCCGTATCTCGTCGTAAGAGCATTTAATTAATACGGTCTAGCGGCGCGGGCTATTTCCACGAAATCTCGTAATCTATAGCGCACTTTCGTGTCGCGAGCGTAATAACGTTTTAAGCGTATCGTCCCACCTCGTACAACCTTGTTAGCCGCCGCGGTAATTCCCGGAGCGAGCGACACGCTACACGACCAGCCAGCCAGCAAGCCAGCCAGCCAGCCAGCCAGCCAACCGACCGGTCGGTCGGTCGGTCGGTCGGTCCGCAGCGATACGCTTTTCACGAGGCACGAGAGGATCGCCCGAGTTAAAATCGCCGTCGCGCTCTTGTACTTCGACCTTTTTGTACTTCGACTTTTGAGCGAGACCATACGGTGGTATGTACGTTCAACGTCGATTACCCAGCCGCGACATCCCGAAGAGATGACTCTCCTCTGCGATATTGGCTCGCGCAACGAGGAATGCGATTATCACCTGGCGAGAGGACTCTCTTGAACCTTTGACGCGCGCTGAGAGAGCAATAATTATTCTCGTTAAAATTATAACGCGTTAATTAAATTGTTCATTATTCTGAAGGAACAGCAATAACGACGTGCAGATAAAGTCCGCACTGTTAACGTTTTACAGTAGCACCTAAAAATGTAAAAATCGTTCTTCCACGACGTGGAATTGTTTCACTAAATGTAGTTAAAAATGTCAAACACCGTTCTTGCAATGTACTGTCTCTGGCTTGAAGCTAGCTGGAAGCTAGCAGCGCCTTTTGATTCTTCGGAATGAATCGCGCGATGAAAAATGAATGAGGTCACAAAGGCTTTCGCGATTCTTTTAAGAATTGAAAAGAGAGATCTCGTCGTGTTCCAGTCGTGATGGCAAACAAGTCACTACGTTATAACGGACGGGGAATTAGTTGGATCCCAACTTCCTGGCAACTCCGATTTTAATTGACCGTCCTGCACGCTTACACGTAACATTGTTACAGTACGACTTAGTTCTCCGCGATCCAAAGCCTCTCGCGCTCTGCGTTAAGTTTACTAGTCGGGGCTGACCTCAGAGGGCTCGCCTCGAATCCTGAATAGACGCGGCAACTGCTACTAGCCGGTAGTAATAGTAGTCCTAATTCACTGGGAGTGGCAGATTGGCCCGACTCCGACTCTACTGTCTCAATTATCTTTGAGACAGAGAGAGAGAGAGAAAGAGAGAGAACAGCAGCGATGCGCGGGGCTTACGCTGCGAGCTCCGTGCGATGCCGCGAGCAAACCGTTCCAGCAACCGTCCGTCGCTTGCTTTGCGCTATCGTCGTTTGCCGCGGGTCCAATAAGTCCACGCGCTGTGGGAAACTGCTCGAGCAGTATAGCTAAGAACGTTACGCCGTGGGCAGATGCGAAGAGCCGTGCCATGCCATGCTGTGGCGGCGAAGACGACGACGGACGGAGTGCTGTTCAGCGCGGCTCCGCGAGAGAAAGCGAGACGACGAGAGCGAACGAGCGGAGAGCGAAAGAGAGAGAGAAAGACAGGGACGGAGAGAGAAAGAGAGAGAAGGGGTTAGGTGGTTGTGGTCATCGTGGAGGTGGCGGCGGTGTGATGGTAGCGTTAGAGGCGGAGAGGTGGAGACGAGGAGGCGATATACAACGCCGCTGGAGGTTAATGCCGCGATCCGGTTCAGGGGGCAGCCTCTCGGTGCCCGCCTGAAAACAAGACCTTCCTGCTTACTCGCCTGCTGGCCGACCGCAGCCAGCTCTATTACTACGTTTTCGGATCTCCGTGTCTCGTCTGGCTCCGTGTCAAGAGTCGCGTGAGGTCGCGGCGCACCGTGTATCGTCTGGCGCGCGTCGCAAATCGAAAAGCGCGAACATAAAAGAATTATATGCAGTCGGGGCCTGTCAGACGATTCACGACACACCCGTAGCGTGCAGAATGATCGCGTGATCATTCACCAATCTTCTTTAATTAGTACAACTCAGAATCTTACGTTCGCGAAATGGTAGAGGCATTTTACGTTCAGTTTGTTGCGTTCAGTACCTGCACACAACGGGTGTACGTTATGAATCGCCAGACACTCGGTATATTGAGTCAGTGGGAAATTCGGTTCGATTTTGGAGTTGAATCTGACTCAATCGCAGCGAGAAGAAGAAAGCACAAGAAAGAAAGAAAAAAAGAGTATAAAAAAGTAGAGCAACAGAAAAATACAATTGGCGCTGAAAATAATACAATAACTCTGGGTGAGACTGACTATCTTGTTTCTCAGTGTGCATGCAATGGAAACTAATTATTTGTCAGCCGAGAATTCGTCGTTTATGATTTCTCGCCAAGTATCCGGCGATATCCCTATTTCCACTATGTGGAAGGTGATTGGTTTACTTTCGAGAAAGGCAGGGCCGAACTTTCTGACTGATCCGACGTGTGCGTCAACACACGAGGAAGATCGAGGGAGAGAGGGCACGCGATATACAGGTTACGGTCGGTCATGACGCCTAAAAGCTTCTACCGTAACTGAGTTCAAGTCTCGTGGAAGTTGGCTGGTTTAACACAGGGGAAATTGTCGAACGCCTCGTCCGCGACAGGTGCGGTCGGCCCGTCCATCAGCATCGGCCTCCGATCGGACGGACCTTCGTCGTCGTAAGCGGAGGTTACCTCGGTTCGTGGTTTCCCGCCGTCAAGGCCTCTTAAAGATGGTTTTCGTCCTCGGCTTTATTACTCGAATACCATGCATTTATGCCGTCGCTCGTCTCCCTTGGGTGTGTTCGTTGACCCGTGGAGGAGAAGCGGTCGAGTTAACGCGAAGCGAAGCGCGTGAGAGACGGACGGCGCGAGCACCGAAAGACAGTAATTGGACTAAACGCCTTCGCCCGGTGTAAGAGCACTCGAGCGCGACTCGGGCAGCCGTGGATCCGCGGCTGCGAGGGGAGATTCGACGATCGTACGATAATCAAGCACGAAAATGCCGAGGCAAATCACGAAATTCGAATGGGAACGCGGCAACAAAATCCACGAAATTCGAGAAACTTTGAAAACCAATTTTCCAATAGTAGTGTATGCTTTGATTGAAATTTCCATTCCGTTTCAAGACACCAAACACATAAGAGAGAGTTTAAACTTCAATCTAAGCTCAAATTATCATTGACAAATCGGCCTTGAATTGGACTTATGTTATCTGCAGAACGTGTCACGTTTCGCCGAGTCAGATTCTTCTACTAAACTCGAGAAATTTCGAAATGTTAAAAAATTAACAAATTGCGCTCATACACATTGAGAGAGAAAATATTTTAGAAATAGGACATATTTATTCCCCGAGAATACTAATAACACATTGACTTGTACTAATATAAAATATTTTCCAACTAAAAAAATATACACTTTTTTCAAACCTTAGCTTTCTACGTTTTATTCTATTCGAAAAGAATTTAGATCAAGTAAATATGTTATCGGTATCCGCGCCGAAACAATATCTTTTATTTCCCAGATATTTCTCGTCAATATCGAAGATACTGAATACAAAAATAAGATATGAAATATATCAATCAAGCTACCAGACAAATCAAATGAAATAAATTCCTCTCGTGATGCGCGATGATATCGAGAAAATATCCGACGAATAAAATTTATTCATTTATTCTCGCCGCGCTCACACATAATACGACGCGCGCGCGCACGGAGTTTCCGACATCCGCGACCTGTTGGGGCATCCGGCGGATGCCCCGTGTAAAATCCCACAAATCCGATCGATCGCGAGGCACACGAACGAATCTAGACGCGTCGGTCCATCGCTCGTCTCGCCGACTGACGGTCGCGCGTGAGTGGGGACAGCGGAAAGACGGGTTAAACGATGTCAACTCCGGTATTTAACAACATGCACACGGACGGAGAGAGAGCCCCGGCTCTCTCGACTCGTGTCAAGGGCCTGGGGTCTCGATCGCGGTAATGACTTTATGAGCGTCATCAGTCACCGCGCGCTGCACTTACGCTCGCCGATATCGGCGGCGGCGACGGCGACGGTCGAGGTATTAGCCTTCTCTGTCGTGACCGAGACTGCATTTTTAACGAGGTCGACGTGAGACTCGCTCGCTTGGTCGATATTTCCCGGTGAAAATACACGTCCGAGCGCGCGACTCGAGAGGATAAACGCGCGTGGCCGACCTGAGACGAAATTTCGATCCCACTTTCCGCCTCAACGTTCCATTTAACGCTCATTTCGATACTTCGAAGCCTACATCAATCTCTTTCGATTCTATTTAACCTGTTAACCGTGCCGAGAAGTCCTCTTGTAGAACCTACACGGAGAAAATTTTATAGTAGAAATTAGGAATGTATGATTTTGTAACTGAGAGGAGCGGTAGACCGATATTTTCAGCAGTAATTCGCTATCCTTTCATTTCGTACGTTCTACTTATATTTTGAACTGAAATGTGCTGTGTTGAAATACTTGATGTCTCCAGCGAAATTTACTATATTTCCCGACAAAATAGATCTTTTTGGCAATCTATTCCCGGACTACTAAAAACATAGTAAACAATTGAAAAGAATTCACACGGAAGAAAACCATTTTGTACATTCTCTGCCATTCAGAGGCATCAAGTAGGATTTCAATATTTATATAAATTAAGAATACACTGAGAAAAAAATATTTGCAAATATCTTTGTAAGATAGAAGTTTATTTTACAGAAATAAGCTTTATATTCCACCAAGAAATTTTCAAGTGTTTCTTTTTCAATGCAAACCCTTTGGAACACACAGACGTTAGAAAGTTCAGCTCGAAAATAAGGCTAAGATTTGGACTCGTACAGCGACTTGTCCGACGAAGGCGCGGTTGGCCGGGGAGAAGGGAGTCGCGTCGTCGGTGAACTCTGAACCGGGCGCGATCGAGAGCGAAGTGTGAAAGCTCCGGAGTGTGCGCGTAATTCGATGGTACGGGACGTAACTGGATGCGTACGTGGCTACGACGGGCAGGCGTGTCGAAGGGCAGAGGAAAAGCTCGATTTACTTGGCACTGTATCGCCCGTTGAACTTGGACGTTTGAAATTACCCTGCTTAACGACACCGTAATTGCACGCCACCGCCGTGGGAACAGAATGGCGGCGATCCCGCCGACGGAGTCGCGTAGGCTCGGTCGTACGAATTCTACAATTTCCACGGCGTAATTCGCGAACGCGCTCTCCGTCCCCTCTTCCAAAAGTCAATTAACACCTTGAATCATCATCACCGCCGACTGGTCCCATCGATTGTTCGGAAACAAACATAAATCGAAGCGAACTTAATGTCAAACGTTCACGAAGCGGCAATATTTAATATGAAATATTTTGTCTAATTGTTCAAACTACCTTTTTGGAACTGCAATAATAAGCTACCAACAAAGAGTTAAAAAAGAATAAAAAATAAGTCTGTCAAATAGGTGAAGGCTCTTGAGCACTGCCTCTTTCCATCGATTTTCTGCCCGTCGATTAAACATTCAATTCGTTAGTGACGTTCAATTACGGCCTGTATATAAATTAACGAGACGCGCCGGAGCATCGTGATGCCGATGCCCATTCAACGTGTTAATAACATCTTTCTCTCTTTCTCTTTTGCTCCTCATTGACGCAAGGCAAAACGCTACACGACTCGCCCGCGTTTCTCTCTTTCGCTCTCTCATTCTCTCTCCGACCATCGATCAAGATCGCTAACGCGAGAAAGAGAGAGTCTCGTCATTTCCTTCTTCTCTTTTCTCTCGTGCTGCTCCCGAAGGGAGCACTCGGTTCACTCGAGTATCCGCGGAACGTTCAGGCCAGCAGCAGTACTATCGAGCACGACGGAGCCTCACCAGGACGCGAGATGCGGCGGCATAAAGACCTCCTCGGCGAGAGAGATCGCAGCATCGATTACACGCCTGGTAAGGTCAGAGACCCGCGATCTGGTTGGCAGGCCATGTGTACCGACCCCAGTCGCTCCTCTAAACAATACCACGCAACCGTACGTGTGCATCTATGCATGCGAGTGGCCGCGCGAATCGCCCTGCGAATCATCCGCGAAATGTGCCACGTGAGATTTTCGCGTTTCTCTCCTCTCCTCTCCTCTCCCTTTTCCCTCAACTCACGTCGCGGCCGCGTCCACGTCGAAGGCGTCACCGTTTCACGAGTCGCTTCAACGCGGCGCTTCGCCGGTGATGCGAATAGCGGCTGCAAATCGTCCTCGTGTACGTGCGCGAAACGCTCCAAGCGCTCGTACTGTACCTCGAGCGCACTCAACGACCTCGACGAGTTAATACTCGTCAAATAGCAGTCAGTTTCGATAGCTGGACGGATCGGCGTGCGACAGAGATGGGTAGATCGAGAGCTCTCCGCTCACTTCCGCGGTCACGAGAGCACGGAAGGTCGAGCACGAGACCGCAACTAATTCCGCAGTCGAAATGAAACGCGGCGGCTCTCCTCGGCCTCCCCTGGTGTGCCGGGCGTGGGCCTGTGTACGTGTCGCGTAAAAAATTGATATCCCGATCGGAAAATACGCTCGCGCCGTGGTGCGGTTTCGCGTGACCGCTAACACGCGTGTAAAAAGACCGAGTTATACGCGCGGTTTTACGGCGGAACCGCACGTACCGAGGCACCGCTAACTCTGTCCGTCCGTCTGTCCGTCTCGCATAGTGGAAAATGTTCAGATACTCCTAGCCAATGTTCTAAATCGTGTGATTTAAATTTAAATTTACATTTTTTATTCAAATAAATTAATTCATCGATTTTATATCAGGTTCTGGTAAAAATTCTATGACATCGAGTAAATTTGTGACCATTCTGTTTTCTGGAAGAAAATGTTACAAAATACTATCACGTTTTCAGTTAAAATATCATAAGGAATATTGCAAGTGGTTGTTGGTTGCTTAGCAACCAGTATGTCGCAGGTAAAGATCAATATAATAGGCAAAAATATATCAACATATTACTGCAAGGATCGTGCAGCATTCATACATAAAATTCAATTTTTAATCTGGCTTCGCTTAGATTATGCATCATATCGTGATCGCATTGGTCGAGAGAGTCGTTTCGTTATTAGATCTTTCCCGGGAGATTTCAGGAGGAAATGGAGAGAAGTCTGCCGTCGACGACGAATGTCGGTAGGTCGGTAGCCGCTCTCGGCCGCTCTCCGTCGGGCGCATGCCTCGGTTCGTAGGGTTTTACGATCCGTGTAATCGATGCTGCGATCAGCGCGCGAGGTCTTACGTTGCACCTTCCGCGCTGCCCACGAATGGCTTCGTTGTGCTTGTTAATCCCGCTGCAAATCTTATCGTTAGACAATTTCAGCGCAGGAAGCCCTTTATCGGCTTAGAGGGTCTAAGTCGCGGGGGCCACCGAGCGTTTCTAAGACCTCGAAATAATGGCTATTTCGGCGATATTACACCGCGCACGTGGTCCTTGTAAAAGCGTCCACTTGTCGCGGAGGACTTTGCCTCTTTTTGCCTTTCTTTCTTTCCGGATTAGCAGAAACTTGGTCAAGCGCGCGATCCCGAGATTTTCGCGCGCGAGAATCGCTACGAAAACGCGAAAATTGTTGCGCCGCGGTGTGCCTTTTACATTTTTTGGGGTGGATCTCGCTCGAGAGGAGCGAAAAGTCACTCGAGTGACTCGGCTGTCGCTCTATTTTTCGAGTGGAGTTCCACTCGAAGATAATTTTACCCTCCGCGTACAATGTTGGATCTGTGAGACTCGAATGAATATTTGATCGCTTAGTGACTTTCATAAAGAATCCGGGAAAATGTTGAAATAGTGCAAAGCTATTTGCGCAATTTTATTGCACTGCTATCTTACTCTCTAAAATCAATATATTCTTCATTGAAAAATGCTATACATATAACTGATGATACTATTATAAATATAACATTGCAATTAGTAAAATTTCGCTAAAAGAATCAGTTATTGATATAGCAATTGTTCCCATTATTTATGCAGTTTGCAAACTTAATTTTACCGCCACAAAGTTCATAGTAAGTTGAGATATTTTTACTGATACACCTTAAAAGAGTGTAGCTGAGGTTTTTTTGCATCTTTGAAAAAAAAATTGTTTCACACTTCAAGAAATATAATTGTACATGTTAAGAAGCAATAGCGAGGATTGTTATTGTGTATAATATTAAAATAAAAATTAACGCCTCCAAAACCAATTCTCCTGCAGGATTCTCCAGATATTCGAGAAGTTTAATTTCTGTGTCATGCAACTTTCCAATTGATCATTGGGTATTTTGATATCCGCTGCGGGTATCTTGCTCGTTGGAGGAGGAGGAGGAGGAGGAGGAGAAGGAGAAGGAGGAGGAGAAGGAGAAGGAGGAGGAGAAGGAGAAGGAGGAGGAGGAGGAGGAGGAGGAGACACGCACATTTTAAATCGACGCGGCGCGTTTAAGTAGTCACGCTCTATTAACCCGAACCGTTTCGTCGGCAGCGTGAAGCTTTAACGATCTCGAGTAATCCTGCCTTTTCCAATCGCTTTTCGAGAGCGGTCACGATTTATCGCACGCCACGTTTACCTTGGTTCGTTTCTGGCGTCGAGAGAGTTTGATCGACAGAATGAACGAGACTTAACTCGCGCGCGGTCGCCGCGCACTTGGGTGCGTTATCCGCTCGGTGACTTACGTAAAAGCCGCTCGTTACCGAGAACGGTCGGCGAAATTCGCGGACGGATTATATTGGCGTTCGCCTAGCGGCATGTCGCGGAATCGTGGGTGTCGGTCACGTTCAAAGAGACTCGTTCTGTCCTTGTCTCTCTCTCTCTCTCTCTCTCTCTCTCTCTCTCTCTCTCTCTCTCTCTCT
>NW_022639476.1:1585567-1587429 GCF_010583005.1 Odontomachus brunneus
TCTCTCTCTCTCTCTCTCTCTCTCTCTCTCTCTCTCTCTCTCTCTCTCTCTCTCTCTCTCTCTCTCTGTCTCATCGATTCGTCGTGGATGCAACGCGCTAAGGTGTATTGAGGATGCGAAATACAAACGGCTAACCAAGGCCGATGGCTCTCTCAGTAAGGCGGGATGAGTATTACAGTGGCCATAAAGCGCGGTCCTTGAGCGCTAAGAAGTCAAAAAAGAAATGAAAGCGCACATATGACTAACAATTATCGCTAATGGGAAAGCCCGGGGATTGTATGTTAATGTTCGTCGTTTTCACTTTCAGCCATGGGCGAGCAGAGTCTGAAAAGAGACTCCGAAGTCATCGGCGTCGGGTTTCTTTTCTCTCGACCTCATATCCTCGCGCTACCTACGCACCTAGACTCTCAAAATCTTTGTCTCTCCGCGCATCCTGATGACGAGTATCGATTCTCACCCGCTCTCTGTATTCAACCACCTAATACTAATGCGTTTGATTCAAGTAACGAGGCTACGATGTCCGTGTTAATGACAATTGAATCAAGTCGAATCGAGATGTACGGGACGATTTAAAGCGCGCGCGACGCGCGAACTCGGGACTCGCGAGATGCCGAGAGTCAGCCGCGCCTATCTCTCGCCGATGCTAAAAAACTGGGTCAGCGATTAAACTTGATGTGCGGGACCCGTGCCGCGATTCACGGCGATTTTTATGCACGCACCCGTCGTTGCGAGTGGCCGACGTTGTTGTCGGCCGGCTAATAGGAACGAGGTCTGCTCGTGAAGTTATCCCCTTTAGATTGTAACCTGGCCAGATATTATGAAACTGTTCGGAGAGGTTTCTCATCGGAATCGTTCAATTATTCCCAAGATCTCTATTGTGTTCGCTACTCTCTGCATTTCTTCAAGTAGTATCTCACTTAAAACGAGTGAAAGGCGGCAGTATCTTCACTCGAAGCGATAATTTTATATCTGCCCTGCACTGAACGCACACTTCGTCGAAACCATTTCAGGCCAGCCTGATCGAACTCGAGCGAACGAGAAATTTTCAAGATCGCGAGGAAAAATGGAGGAAAAGAGACATTGCGAGGTAATAAAAGACACGGACGTCCAGAACCCGTACTAATAGTTTCCACTTGAAACTCGTCTCATGTGAGATACACTGAGAAAAAATATTTGAAATTTTATATATATTTATGGGATATAAAGTCTATTTCTATTAAATTAAGTTCATTTCTTTGTGAATATATGTATAAACTTTATACTCCACGAATCGTTTCACGAACGTTTAAATATTTTTGTGAGAAAAAGTGCACTGAGATTTTTATTCAGAGTTAGAAGATTCAAGTTTTCCAATTGAATTATACAATATATGTGACATTTATATCTGTAATCGCGCGATTCATAACTGAGAGAAACTCTCTCGTCTAACTTCGAATTCAAGTGTCTCACTTGAGACACCAATAACAAGTAATAGCTATTAATGCGGGCCCAGGACATGGATGTGTCTCATCGCTCACGAGACAACGTCCAAGTTCGACGCGAAAGGAATCGTCGACATACCCTCGCGACGACTCGCTCTCGCAGCGGCTAGTTCCTTCGCCGAGAAGAGGCAGGGAAGGAACGATCGGCCACGCACGTACGTAGAATAGCTATCGAGGAAACGCGTAGGAAGATCGATAGGCACTTGGCAGGCCGGCGTACGTACTCGTCCATACATACGTAAACGCGTACGCGCTTCTCGCCGACTCGGCCGGTGTTTTATTACAGGTGCGAATACGCGAATTAACACGCGTGCGTACACACTCGCCTGATCGCTCTTGCTCTTTCTCTCTCTCTCTCTCTCTCTCTCTCTCTCTCTCTCT
>NW_022639476.1:1587535-1588079 GCF_010583005.1 Odontomachus brunneus
CTCTCTCTCTCTCTCTCTCTCTCTCTCTCTCTCTCTCTCTCTCTCTCTCTCTCTCTCTCTTCTTCTGTCTCTCACGCGAGTGAGCGCGTTGTTTCTATCAAGGAACGATTGCCGGGCCGCTATTACGAGAGAAAGCGATAGAAAGAGGGAGACAGAGAGAGAAAGAGGGGTAGGTAGGTGAGTTCAAAGGTCTCTAAATCATATTTTATGCAACGTTACTCTCCCGATACACTACCGATAGTCATAAATGCGGTCAGAACCTTTGCATTTCACGCACCGATACGGCCCTTAAAGACGGGTTCCGCGGCCTCGCGCGTACACGCTCGATCGCGTTTTGACGTATAGACGCACGTGGACGATCCGCCACGTCGGCGCGTTCGCGAGAACCCGCGAGCCGGATAGAGACGTTTATTGCAGAGGTTAACGCGTTGCTGCACCGCCAAGGAGGAACGGCCTGAGGAAAGCAGTAGTATCGGGATCGTGGTAAGATTAGCGTAAAACTATAAATGACCACGACAAAGCTTGTGCCTCTCTCTCTCTCTCT
>NW_022639476.1:1588100-1667690 GCF_010583005.1 Odontomachus brunneus
TCTCTCTCTCTCTCTCTCTCTCTCTCTCTCTCTCTCTCTCTCTCTCCCTGTTTGTCTGTTATTTGAGTCGCGGCGTCACGCATATCGAACTCGTCTCGTAGAACTTGGTGAAATTAAAAAGATCTGGTTTTAAAAGAATATAATCTTATCTTCAGTGGAATCCTCCCATATATGGCCTCTTCTAAAATCAAAAGGGAAATATTCTAAGCATGATAATACTTTTGAAATTTCATCGTTTATCTACAAGTCTTATCTTTAATAGAAACTTATTCTAGTAAAAGAGCATTCTGTTTAAAATAAATGTATTAACCGATTGATTTGAAGGAAGAAAAAATTTAGAATAATATCTAGTAGTAGATTTCTTCCCAATTAATGGTTTACTTAATTAGAAAAATTTTTTACTTAAAATATGAAATTAAAAAAATAGCGTCTTGCATCTAGAGGTTTTTTTTAATGTTAGAATATTTTCCTTTTGATTCTAGCATAATCTTCTTCAGGTCTTACATATAAGAGGATTCTGTTAGGAATAAGATTATTTTTTTTTTAGGTATATCCCGCGTGAGTGTCCAAGAGTCGTCAATTATCGTCGTGCTAATAATTACACTTTTGAGAGAGAGAGAGAGAGAGAGAGAGAGAGAGAGAGAGAGACCGTGCGTACGATTTTCTCCAGTTTTTTTCGAGTTTCACATGATCTTTGAGAATGCCTCTATCGTGATAGGTCATTGCTTAACCGCGCTTACGAGATACGATCGACGGCGGAACGTCCTACGGTGCTTTAACAATAGGCGCTGAAAGTACATTCGACACCTTCGTTGTTACGTAAATCAAATCTTATGGCCGATAATCGTGCTCTCGGAGCCCATACACGGCCGCGCTCGGAGCGTCCGGCTCCTCTCGATTCCAAAACGGGCAGACTGCTCGTTTCTCGGCGATTTCAACAAAATGTTACGTACGGCCCCAGACGAGAGAGCGCGGCTCCGCCGCTCGCATTTGCAACCGGCAATCGCACGAGTCTCGCGATGTAAATGGCCGCACCCGAAACATCTCGATCGCACGCGAACTTATTTTCAGTCGTTTCTTGGGAAGTAATTATGAAAGAGAGAGAGAGAATTTCAAATTCGAGGAATTCTCAGACCTAACCCATTAAAGGTCATAAAAAGGTCCCATAAACGTTTCATTTAAAGAATCAATCTGTTGATTTCCTGAAGGAGTCTAGATCAATAACAGAATAATTTTCATTAAAGACGTGGATAAAATTATTAAGATACTAGTGAGAAAGAAGTAATCAATCTGTGCGATTAATCCCACTAATTTATGCATGTTTTTACATTAATTAAGCGATTTTATTGAATAAAAATGAATGGGACATTAGCTGCAAATAAATTAATCATCAGATATCCGATAGTCGAAGAACGTGATCACGTAAAGATCCATCTACAATGGGATTGGCAATAGTAAGACATTAAAACGTAAGCAGTAAGCAAATTGACCAACCACAGTCGATTATCCTTGTAATAGCTGATTATGCTATTGTAGATAGCATAATCAGCTTTACAGATGAACTCTTAACAACGCGATGACATTTCACCATTCGTCTGCAAATCCCGATCTCGAGGAGACGTCCTCTTAGTTCGGCGCGAGCGAGGTCACCGACGAGGCCAGGGGGACATTCCTTCACGCAACAAGATCGCTATGCGTAAGCACGGATGTATTCCCCGCGTCGATCGCGTCATTAAGTACCGCGGCGCGCGACCGTCGCTCGCATACGTTCGCGTTGAAATCCGTCGCGATAAAGTTTTACTGCTTTCCCGATAGTCACGAGTTACAAAGCCCCGGCGATAAGGCAAGGTCGGTAACCGGCCCTCCCGTGCCGCCCCATTGCCGCTCGAGATACGTCGCCGTAATAGCGTATACGTGACACACGTGTGTGCTTCGGGCCGGGGTGGCTGCGGCTATCGCCTCGTCGTTAGAGAGCCGCGCTTCGACGAGGTCCAACCGAGCGAAAATTATTTTGATCGAAGTGTGTGTTACGCGCGCGGAGAAAGCGCCCACCGCCTACTCCGAGAAAATGCGATCTTCCGCCTCCGAAGGACACCTTCTATTGAATTTTACGACGCGTGATTAATAAAAGATTCGCGTCGCAAATCGATCCCGATTCGCGATATATATTTTTCTTCGCGGAAATGGTAGCCCTAGGTGCATTAAGAGAAAAAAAATATCTGGGAAATGGAAAGTATTTATTCGCTAGTAGCACATTTATTTATACTAATATACGTACTTTTATACTGAAGAAATATGTTTTCCAACTTTAAAAAATTTTGAATAGTCCATGCTTTCCCATTTCATGCTAACTCATTCTTTGTAACTCTAATTTTTCATGAAAACAAGTATTTATTTTATTTAAACAAAAGAATTTAGATTTAAGTAAACATGTTATTAGTACTCAACGAATAAATATTTTTTTAATATTTTTTCTTTGTATATGCAATTATGGGATTAATTAAATCGAAGGATCAATTTATTCTACTTGAGAAAATAAGTAAAATTTCTCTCTGTTTTTTAGAAGATTAAAAAAAAAAGTAAAAATCGTGAAATATATTAATCTCTACAAAAATAGTTTATTCTATTTAAAAAAAAAGTAAATTTGCGCCTTGAAAGTTTTCAAAAAAAAATTGAAATCATTAAATATTAATTTTCACAAATAGTTAGATTATTCTATTAAAAAAGAAGTGAATAAATTCTCTCCTTGTTCTTTAAAAAATTTTTTTAAAAATCATAAAATATTAATCCTCACAAATAGAACTATTCAACGTTCAGAATTTCAAAACGTAAAACTAAGTCTAATGGATCCTTATAGCGGCTTGTTAATTGCAAGAAATCAGAGGGAAAAATAATCAACGGACGGAATAATTGAAAACATAATCGCATTATCATTCATTGAGAGAAACGATCTTCATCCTCTTATTTCGGCGTTCGATATCTCTAGCCGCGACGAACAGCGATCGCGAGAGGGGAGGGTATCTTGTGTACACAACTGTTTCCGAGTCGTTCGTCAAGGGGGTGGATGCGACGCGTAACAGTCCCTCCCGCCCCAGGCATACCCTCTACGTGCTATCGGCCCTTCGAAATTCGCCCCGCCGCCACCCTGTCGCTGTATATCGCGGAGTCGTCACGGTAAATCGTGATGATCGCGGCGAATCGCGGTCGCGCGGGCCGATCCGCGACAATGGCGTCGTAGGAGAGCGAGATTTATGGGATTGCACATGCTTACGGTAAATCTCCGGCAAACATCGCGGCGAGAGATACGACCGGATACACACAGCCGGAGCGCGCATAACGCGCGCGCGAGTCTCGCCTCGGCTCGTACCGCGTGCGCGCGACGCTATCCATTCGGAGAGAGAACGAGTGAAACACTCCCCCGCCGCCCTCTCGCTCCTTCCGAAATTCTCTCTTTTCTGCGTCTTTCCCCATAAATTCAATAATCTTGTCGCGCGCAAATACGGCAAACCTGGTAAGCCCCGCTTTCGCACGCCGTTCACGTAGCGCGACCGCTCTCTCTCTCTCTCTCTTCTCTCTCTTCTCTCTCTCTTTCTCTTTCTCTCTCTTTCTCGGCTCCGACCAAACGCGCCTCCCGTCTCGTCCCGCCCCGCCCCGTCGATAGACGACGAAAGCTGCGGCGAAATCGCTGTTCGCTTCTGCTCGCTAAAGCGGCGGCGTGCCGCCGAAATTATCGCGCCCGCACGTGCCGCGATTTCGCGATAAGCCCGGCGAAACTGTCTGTCCGCGTGAGTTAAGGGCCGATCATGCGTTCGGTCCCACGTCTGGCCCGGATTAAATGCCCGTCGCGATTATCTCGGTTGCACGACGACGACGAAGACGACAATGATAACGATGTCCGCAAGATATCGCGAATTACATCGTCAGAATTTCACGTGGAAACGAGCGAATCGTGTTTTTGTTTTGGTAAGAGGAACTTCGGGAAGGAGAGGAGTAGAAATATCGACCAAAGTATCCAAGGTTTCGTTCCTTGACATCTCTCTTTTTCCTTTCTCCACTCCCCTTCTCTCTTTCTCATCTCGGATGAATAACGGATGAACAACTTGGATAGGAATAAAGAAATTTATCGGCTGTCGGGCTATTAAAATTAATTTACGGTGGCACGGGAGAGATCCCGAGATTTACGCCCGCGCGATCCTGTTTGTGTGCGCGCTGAGAGATTCGACGAAAGATTAAAGACATTAGCCGTATCTCGGGGAAGATCCAGGTCCTAGTTTAATATTGACATTATGTGCCAGCCTCTTTGTACGTATAACATGTATCGTAATGACACACATGCTCGCGCCTGACCTAAGAGGCCAGTGAGTAAACACGTTTGCACGCCTCTAATCTCCAGGATGCGACGACTATTCCCGGATATACTAAAAACCTGGACCGCGCCTTCGGCACGTCAACCACATTCTTCCAGAAACTTCAAACTATCCCACTCTCTCCCTTTCTCTCTTTCTGTTTTTCTTTTTTTGTTGAATCCTTCTGCATATTTTCAATTTGACTGGCGTAAGACCAACGCCAAATCATCTAACAGTCAATATATAATTTCGAACTCACCATCTCCCTGTATCCTCCTTCATCTAATAAATTATTTCATTCGTCCGACCCCATCACGTTACATCTCGTATCGACGAATATCAGACGAAAGTTACAGCCGAATCGACCGACCCGACGATTTGGAAATAGCTCCAGACATACAGAAGTAAAAAACCCTGGAATCAAATTATAGAACGCGATAAAGTAACTCAGTTATCGTAACTTAGAAAACATGCTGCCTGTGTACCACGTACATGTCTCTAACGTCATACCAACTTTCGTTTTCCTTTTAATTATCACTGAATTCCTAATGACCGATTAAAATAAATCCGGCGACCGTACGGTTCTACCACTACTTGCGTGAATCGATGGTATTGACAAAGATGAGAGACGCTGACTCGACACGTCGCGACAAGTCCCGGTTGAATATATCAAGAGAGAAGCGAGGAGATCACTTCGTAATAACGTACTTACGATACGTCTCCCGACGGCTGCGCATCGCTATTTCGACACACTCGATACTTATTCCCCCACGAGACTCACTTTCGACACACAAAACACGCGCAAAACGCGAAGCGATGTCGATCGATGCGTTCTCGACGGTTGCAAAAGAGTCCAATATGGCCGTGCAATTGAGGATGTACGCCGAAAATACACGCCACGACGTTGACGGTGTCAATTCTACAACGACACGCTCTGTATACCTCCCTGTCTCTGTCTCTGTCTCTCTCTCTCTCTCTCTCTCTCTCTCTCTCTCTCTCTCTCTCTCTCTCTTGTTAACCGACGCTACCGCCCGCGACTCGACACCGCGAATCGTCTTTTCCTCTTTCTCTTTAATTATCATCGAATTTCTAATGTTCGATTAATAAATTCATAGATTGTCCGATTCTATTACCACTTGAATGAGACGACAATAATGGCAAGTATAAGAGACGCTGACTCGTCGCGACAAGCGCCGGCTGTATATTACAAGAAATGGCAAGCTTACTTATTGATAATGTCCTGACGGCACGTTCCGACAATCGCACATCGCTCTTTTCGACACACCGGAATACTTATTCCCACGCGAGACTCACTTTCGACACACAAAACACGCGCAGAACGCGGAGCGATGTCGATCGATGCGTTAACGACGGTTGCTCGATGCAAAAGATCCAGCATGGCCGCGTAATTGAAGATGTACGCCGAAAATGCGCGCCACGACGTTGCACGGTGTCACCTTTCTACAACGACGCATTCTGTATCTCTCTCTCTCTCTTTCTTTCTCTCTCTCTCTCTCTCTCTCTCTCTCTCTCTCTCTCTCTCTCTCTCTTGCTAACCGACGCTACCGCCCGCGACTCGACGCCGCGTCGACGACGAATGTTTCTGGCGTCGCCCTTCCTCTTTTCTCCCGAATTATCAGCGAATTTCTATGCTCGATTAAGAAATCCGACCGTCGGCCGATTCTATTAGCACTTGATTCTATTAGCACTTCAGTGGGACAACGGTAACACCAAGTGTAAGAGACGCGACACGTCGCGACGAGTCTTGGTTGGATATATCTAGAGAAGCATTACTTTATAACGTACTTACGATACATCCCAACAGTCATACATCGCTATTTCGATGCTCCCGATGCTTACTTTTGCGTGAGACCCACTTTTGATTGACGAAAAGACGTGTAAAATGCGGAGCGATGTCGATCGATGTGCCAGTGGTGGTTGCTCGATGCAAAAAGAACGAAGATAGTCGCGCAATCACGCCCTCTCAGTTCCGCGGATCGATTCGCTCGACAGATCGATTTGTAGGTCGAACAATTTTCGACCTACATTTGTCTCTAGCTACGCGCTCTCTCACATTATTAACTCATCCCGAGATCTCAGCTTCCCCGCTTTCTGCATTAATCAACGATCGTAAAAAATGCACTCCTAGATACGGCAGGTCAAAAATTTCTAGTGAGTATCAAGCCGTGTGGTCAGGCGTGCGCGGGAGCCAATGATCTCGCTCGGGAATACGACGCGCTAATTGGCTCCCGCGGCGTCGTGCGACGAGCGTTCCGCGTTTTTGTGTGGGGACCCGTGTCTTATATCTGTTTGCATCGAGCTGCCGGCATTAGCACATTGATCGACATTGTTCCGCGTTTTACGCATCTTTCGTCTGTCCACATCGAGTTTCGCACGGAAACAAGTATCACGAGTGTCGAAAACAGCGACGTACTATTATCGAGACGTATCGTAAGTATGTTATTATGAAGTAATCCCTCGCGATTCTCCCGATACATGCCACCGGGATTCGTCGCGACGTGTCACGTCTCTTACACTTGTCGTTACTATCGACTCACTCAAATAGTAATAGAATTGGGCTTCCGTCGGGCTTATTAATCGGGCATTAGAGATTCAGCGACAGTCAGAGGGAAAGGGGAAGAGACAATGCCAGGGATATTTGCGACGTCGAGTAGCGGACGATAGCGTCAGTTAATAAGAAAGAGAAGCCTACATAGGGAGGGCGACATTCACATACTGTACACATTTTTGCTGTATGTAATGTTGATCGCACGGCCATATTAGATATCGATCTTTCTGCGTCGTTTGAGCAGTCGGCATTACCACACCGATCGACGTCGCTCCGTGTTTTACGTGTCTCTTATCTTTCTACAGTGAGTCTTGCACGAAAACCAGTGTCGGAGCGTCGAAAACACCGCGTGCGATCATCTAGATGTATCGTTAGGATATTATTAGTAAATAATCTTCTTACTTCTCGTAATATGCAATCGGGACGAGTCGAGTCTCTTACACTCACTATTACCGTCGTTTCACTCAAATAGAATCGGACGACCGTCGGACTAATCGAGTATTAGAAATTCGATAATAATCAAAGAGAGAAATCATCGAGAAAGAAAAAAAGATAATGCTAGAGATATTCATGGCGCCGAATCGCGGGCGGTAGTGTCAGTCTGTAACAAGAGAGAGAGAGAGAGAGAGAGAGAGAGAAAAGTATAGCGCAGAGGGCGTCGTTACAAGAGCGCGGCAATGTTTTCGCGCCTATTTTTCGTGTACGTCGTCAATTGCGCGGCCATATTGGGTTCTTTTGTGTCGAGCAACCGTCGCCAACACTTCGATATCGCTCCGCTTTTGCGTATGTTTTATGTATCGAAAATGAGTCACATATGGAAATAAATATCGGGGACGAAAAATAGTGATGTACGACTGTTGGGACGTATCGTCGGGAAGTCATTAGTGAGTAATCTTCTCATTTCTGGTAATATGTGATCGGTGCGACGAGTCAACGTTTCTTACGCTTGTTATTACCGTTATCTTACTGTAGATCGGATTTATTAGTCGGGAATTAGAAATTGAATGTTAATTAAAGGAAAAAAGGAAGATATATATGTGGCGCTAAATCTCGAGCGGTAGCATCAATCTGTTAGCAAGAGATGTACATCCTATCTCTCTCCGATGTCTTGCCATGGCTAGATCGATAGTTACTAAATTTTCTGGCTAGCCGTTTTTCTAGGCATGCATTTCTCATGACTGTTGATTAACCCAGACAGCGAGAACGTGTTGTCGGGATTAATTAACAGCGATGAGAAGCGCGTAGCTATAAACGGATGTGGCTGGTCGAAAGTTTTCAGCCACTATCGGTCTATCGATGTATGAGAAGGCATCGAAGTGGGACTACGGGCAGCATGCTATGTTACAATATAACTGAGTTAGTTATCTTATTGCGTTCTGTAAATTTGATTCCAGAGCTTCTTTTATTTTGCACGTCCGTTTCCGAATCGCCGTGTCAGTCTACTCGGCTTTTGCCTGATACTCGTCGATACGAGAAGTGACGTGATGGGGCCGAATAACCGATCGACGAATTAATTTATTAGATGAAGGAGAATATAGGGAGAGGGTGAGTCTGAAATTTCATATTGATTATTATATGATTTCGCTGGCGTTGGCGAAAGGGGCCGGCGCCCCCCTCGTCGTCGTCGTCGACGACGACGACGACGATTTGGCCCGTCGGCCGAATCAGAAATACTAAAATAATGTCGTTGGCGGCCATCGGCGTTATTGCCGGTGATTTGTCTCCGACCTACCGGCCGGGGGTTACCCCGAATACCAAGCTCTGCTCCAAGACAAATTCCTGTCGCAACGATATTTCATGATTGTCTGAGTCAGATCGCGGTGGTCTCGGGGAATTCGTCGGCCGGTCGGAATTTACAAGGACCTTACTTAGCGTACATCATGCCGGATCGTTAAATATACCAGCGATAATTGAATTATTGCCGGAAAGATTGTCACTAAAGAATGGAGGAGCATTATTTGATGAGAAATCTCCGTTATCATCAGTGATATATTTAGTAGAGGTTTGCACAAATTCGTCAAGTCGTTGATCATGTTTTGCTCGTAATTACACAGACATTCGATTAATCCCGTTTCAACCAAATTATTGTCCGCACAAAAAAAAAGAATAATTGTGTCAACCAGAAAATAGTAAAATATGCCATAGCTTTTATTTCTGGCTTCAGTAACCAGTTCTTGGACATTGACTTATATGATATCATGCATTAACACTGCAATTCGTTGTCTGAAAAGAAATGCATTTTTGAGGCAACGAATCAATAAGTCAGCACAATAAAAAATTGATTCTTGAAACCAAGAAGCTTCCTATATTTTACTATTTTTCGACACAACTATTCTTTTTTTCCGCGCGACAATGAAATATCAAATGTTTCGAATGAAACATTTTTCCGCGCGACAATGAAATTTTTTTTTTAGTGTGGCAGAAAATGCAAAGTAACGCATATTGTTTCGTTGCTATCAACAAAAAAATATGACTATGAACTAACACTATGAAGAATTAGTTATTCGTGTTTCATGACTATAAATTCGCAGAGTCGGTGCAGTTTCCCTCAATCGGGACGGCGAATCTTTTTCCGTGCAGATAGAGATCTTTCTTTGCGAGCAAATTAAATTGTTTCACTGTCAGTTGATGTGAGAGATTAATTGCGAATTCTTTATCGAAAAATCTCCGCTCAACCGACCCGCTCAGCGACAGTGCGAATGAAGAAATCCGATATTGCGGCGCGCACATAAACCGTCATGACACCACGGTGACCTCCCCTGTCATTACCTCGCCGTACACTCCGCCGACAACGGTGACGGGCGCAAAGGGTTAATATACCGATGACCGTCCGCGCGCGCGAGAAAGAGAGAGTGAGAGAAGAAGGAAAAGAGGGAAGGGAATAAAGAGAGAGCTAAACGAGAGAGCGAGATCATCTTTCCGGAAACCGTATTCGGCGATACGTGACCTCGCGGCTCTCGCGTTTTTACGAAGCCAGGCGGCACTCACGGTTTCGTGAATGCAGTCGGTGCACCCGGCGAGGTGAGTCGCTCGTTAGGTGCCGCTCGTTACGGCCGAGCCGTAAACCCTGTCGGTCTTAATTAAGAAATGCTAATTCAGCGATTTAATCCGCCGATCCGATACGGAAGACCCACTTTCAATTTTTTTTTTCGCTCATCGGCGGCGGCGTCGGCGGAATTGAGGAATGCATTGAACGTCCGCCGGTTTACTTGCATATTCAATTACTCGTCAGGATCGGACGCGTAACGCGAGGCCGAGATAAATCGACTTCACAGCGACTCTCGCGCGCGCGGTTGGAAAGCTCGCTGCCGTTGATGCTGCCGTTGCTGCTGCTGGCTGCCGCCGCGCCAGGTCAAACGTCAGGCTGCGATCTCGCGCGTTTCCCACGAGGCGCGCCTCCCTCCCGCGTTAACACTCAGATATGCGGCACGGCAACGGTAGTTGCATGCTTAATTTACTTTATTTAGTGATCGCCCGTGTCTTTCGAGATAGCGATAGTACTCGGCCTGGCAGCGCTCTCGCGATTTAGCGCGTTGGTTTGTATTAATTACGCTTCCTTCCCATCTTTATCTACGCGAGTAACTGTAATTCCGAGAACGCGGCGAATCGTTAATTCGCAAGGCAGGCCTGTCAACTCGCAAATTCTAGAGGATCTGAAACCTCGCAAGGAAGAAAAATACACCGTGTGTGAGAGAAGGAATATCTATTTAAGGAAAAATTAGAAATATTTATTCGACGGGTGCTAAAACATATTGTACTAATGTACGTATTTTATATTGATAAATTTCTTTCAAATGAAAAATTATATTTTACTACAAAATATTTTTCGTTGTTTTTCACGAAAGCAATTGTTTATTCTACGTGCGAATTTGGATTTAAGCAAATATTGCATCAGTATTCACGAATAAATATTTTTTTATTTTTCAGATATTTTTCTCTCAGTGTCAAGAATAATTTTTTTCCTTGAAAGGATTCTTTCATCCTTGGAACTATTTTCCAGCTAAAACGAAAAACAGATATCAATTTGACCTTTCTGCGAAGAATTTACTTTTTTTAAGAATTTGTGGGTTTGTTTAAAGAAACTCCCTTGTCAGAGCTGACGACAGGAAATCTCCTTGCGAATAACCCGCCTGTCGCGAGAGAGAACGTAACAAAGTGTTAACGACGAGCGATCGATCTTCTCCAATTTCCTGAACTACATCAGACCACCGAGCAACATTGCGTCCGAGGCACGGGTAACCTCGTGATCCCTCAGTCTCGTCGACGGAGCAGCCGCCACGAGCCGTAAAGAGGTCGAGGCGGGTCCGATGATACGCTTCCGTCTCTCCTTTGACCGCAGTCTCCGAATCCCTATCGGGGCTTCCGCAGTCACGAAATACATGCTCGAGAGAGGTTCCATTAAAAGCTATTAGCCATTAAAGCGTCGAAATATTTTATGCGCAACGGCAGGGGCGTAGCGGGTAGTTATACAAGGCGCCCCTAACTTACGACCGCTATACGGGGACGGGCTATTCGCGAACGTCTCCGAAAACAAGGGAAAATCTAGGGCACTCTACCGACCGACCGGCCCTACGATCGATCGATCTACGCAGCCTCCCAGTGTACTTTTGATCCCATTTCGTCCCGAATTCGCGCTAAGGCACTTAACGCTTTCTACGCGATACGGCCGTATCCTCTTTGAGATAACTGTCGAGAGCGAATGGAATGCCCACGGTTAAAGTAGACGCAAGCACGGCCGTAACACGCGCGGACATAAATGTATAAAAGACCATATCATTGGTCGTTACTTCAAACTTGTTTCACGCTGAATTTAGAGCCGTGTTAACAGTCATTACTTGAAACTTGTCTCAGGTGAGATACTCAGATTTGAATTTAGACCCGTAGTCGTTACTTGAAGTTGTCTGTTTTGTCTCGCGTGAGATACTCAGATTTTCACTCAGAATTAAATCCAAGTTTTTCAGTCGAATTATATGATACACGTAACATCATATTTACAATCGCGATTCAACTGAAAAACTCTCATCTAACTCTGAACTCAGATTTGAGTATCTCACTTGAAAGAAGTGACGATTATTAATATGGGTCTTAAAGTTAGATATGAATGCCTCAGCTGATGCAGATGACGTAAATTCCAACGATGGCCTCGCGTGAAATATCTCGAGCGAATCGAAGCCAGAATGCGGCGATTGATTGTTTAAAGGCTTAACGAAAGATGGACTAACCGAGGAGCAGACGTATTTCTGTTTCGTTCACGTCGGTAGAGACGGTTCGCAGTCGTCAGACCACACGCGGTCGCGACATGGGAGCTGAAAAAACACGGACGGACAGGGTTTTCGTGGCAGGCAACAACGGCGCGGAAAGACGCCGTCCGTCCTTGTCTTCGCGCTCGACGAGCGCAACCGGACGAGCGAGGAAATTACGAGCGATGCCGGGGCGGATTGCGAGCCTAAATAAATAATGTCGAGCCTTAACCTGAACCGCGCCAGGAGCCCGAGCTTTCCTCCCTCTTTCGCCTTGCCCTCCACCTAGCACCGGTCTCTCTACCGCTTTTCCGCCCTTCGGCCTTGCCGGCTTGCTTACACTTTCCATTCGCGCGGGCGCGCGTGTTCCCGGCCCCGGAATATAATGTTTGGCTTGCTTCCGCCCCCCTGGTTTCCCCAATGCACTAATGCAATTCGTTAATTAGATCCGCGGCGCGGAAGGGTTCGCAACTGCGAAAACATCGTCGAACGTGAACGCCACGAGAAGCCAATTAAGACGCACGAAGCTCGGCTTTTCCTCTCCCTCTCTCCATCTCATTCTCTCTCTTTCTTTCTTTCTTTCTATCTTCTGCCGACATTGGATTATTTCATTAGCGAAAATTCCTCGCGTCGAGGGCAAATCCTTTCTACCAAGGCGGCCTATTAATTGCTGATTATAACGAGAATAATAACGATAAAAAAAGACAATTTATTCTGGCAGTAAACGTTAATTGCATTGAGAAAAAATGTTTAGCATTTGTGACTATAATTGCATAGTGAAATGATTATATGAAGAGAAAACCTTTTTTTTTTGTAGTAAATAATCCTGTAGTGTTAGTAATAGTAACCTGATGCACGTTATTGCTAAAATAACAACAGTTGAGACAACAAGAAATATGCCTGGCATCAAAACTGACGATGATTCTTATCAGATTAATTTACTTTCTAAGTACAGTCGAATTTTCAAGGCATTTTTTCCGGGAAAAGTCCGAGTTTTCTCCATTAGTCATTTTCGCACAATTCGGAAAATTTTGAAAAGCGTTGCGCGACTTGGTTTCGAAGTCTGAGCGTCTTTACGTTAGTCTGACAATCACCACGAGAAACGTCGCCTTCCTCGAGGATTATGATAATAACTTGCTCATATCTCTTAGTAAACGCGCGAAAACATTTCTTTTGCACAGTGAGAAAAAAGACACGGTTCACGCTTCTTCATACCACGGCTGGTCTAACTAAATGATTCTTCTGTCGAGACCACGAGTCATCTTTAAGCAGACTTGCTTCTCAATCACGTAGCTTTCCCTATTAAAGGAACCGAGCAGAGGATCTCGCACGCACCGCGGCGACGAAGAATCATTTCGAGCAGTAATAAAACATGTACTTGGAGGTCCGCACGCTGCCCCGTAGCAGGGCGCAACGAGGCCGAAGGATATAAGTACGGGATACGATGGTCGAAATAAATGGAAATAAATAACCGAGGGCGGATCGACGACCGCGGTGCGGCGGGACAAGGCGGCGGCGGAGGAGGAGAAAGTGGAGGAGAACCGAGGGAGGAAAATAGGGTTGTTTCGGTGGGCGTATAGGGTCAGTAACATCGCGTCATGCATCACCGGAAACGAACGGAGGAGTGAGTGAGCGCGCGCGCGCGCGCGCTCTGATGTCCGCTCGATATTTGCACCCTCTTGGTGCCGGCCACCCCCGCGCTACTTTTCGGCACGACGATGCCATATTTGTACGGGCGAATTTATCTTCCCCACTGCTCTCTTCCTCTCCCTCTCTTTTTCTCTTTCGCGCTGTGAAGTGGTGGACGTTCACAAGTGTGCGACACGCAGCACGTGCGTGCCATGAGCGGGTTTCATCCCTTGCGCCTGCTGCCCACGTCGGTCAATCCTTTCGCACGCGACGCATTTTCGCCGCGGGATATAATGAACCAATGCGGGAACCGCGACATATGATTAACCAACGTCAAATATCTGCTCCAAGTGCATTGATGCGAGCGCTCTCGACACCTGCTCGAGAACGCTTCGAGGAGAGAGAGAAAAAGACAAGAAGAATCCGGGAGAAGAAGTTAGATAAGATACATATCGTAAAAGTGGCGTACTTTCTCTCAATCCCCGAGATTCTCCGCCAACACTTTTGTGTTGCATGGCACGAAGTTGACGCTGAGGTCGTTGCTTTTCGCATCGTTTTTTCATGCTCAACGTAGTTGAGCTACTTCTCGCGACTATTAATCTTTGACGTTTTCTTTTTTCTTCCTTTTTTCCTCCTTCTCTCTCTCTCTCTCTCTCTCTCTCTCTCTCTCTCACATTTCCCTTTTCTCTCTTTCTCAGCCCGTCCCCCGTGGAATTAGTGGACCGGCGTAAAACACATTCAATTCCACGGGCACTTCGGGGACCGCCGATAGTATTTACGATAGTTTTGAAAACTACGACGACATTCCCCGAGCGTTATCGTCCGTCCAATATTTTTATCCTCGCCGCGGGATACGCTATAACGCGCGAGGACGAGGCGGAGGGTGGCGAGAAGGCGCCGAGGGTTTTATCGTACGATATCGGTACGAGTATCTCACTCGTCGCCATCATCGTGGTACACCGCCGGGCCCACATTTCTTCTGGACCACCGGAGATGTCCAATATCTCTCTATGAAGCGATCTTCGGGCGAAGATCACGACGGGGGTTAGCGGTGGGCTTTAATATTTCGCCGGGGCGTAAGGCCCTGCCTCGACGATCTCCTCACGCTGCCTCTCGCTCGCTTTTAGCGGGCTCCACAAAAATGGCGCGACGCGCGCGAACCGCGGGTTACCGACTCCCGAGATATCCACTATCTCGTCGTAATATAGATCGCAGCGCGGACTGACCGACCGGCGTGCCATTTAGCCGCACGCAATCCTTTTAAGAGCCGCGACGGAACGTTATTACATACGCGCGCATAGATAACTCGGTCCACTTCTCGAAACAGGATGCCGCAGAAGCCGCTCACTTCGTCAGCGATATAAATCCGAGGCCCGTAAGAAAGCGAGTCGAGAAGACTCGCGGTTGGATTATACCAGCGATCACAATGATTCATACAATTGCTATTTGCTGAAAAAGTCGTTACATTTGTGGCAAAACCCGATATGGGGTCAGTCAGAAAGTTCAGTTCGATTTTCAATAGAAAGTGTCGCGCGAATGGTAAAGTGAAAGCACCTGCTTCACCTGGACATTCTATTGTTTTGGCCTTTAAATACGGATATTTATATATTTTTAACATAGAATACTTGTATATATTCTATATACGTACATATATGTTAAAAGTTCAAATATTCCTATTTAAAAAGCGAAACATTAAAATGTCCAGGATAGATACGTATACTTTTGATACAATATATAATACATTGTTGAATTTTTGAATTTTTTTTCTATTTAAATAAGAGAATGTAAATTTAAGTAAACACGTTATTAGTAGTCACCGCATAAATACTTTTCGTTCTTTCAAATATTTTTTCTTTCCTGCTTCACCTGGACATTCTATTGTTTTGGCCTTTAAATACGAATATTTATATATTTTTAACATAGAATACTTGTATATATTCTATATACGTATATATATGTTAAAAGTTCAAATATTCGTATTTAAAAAGCGAAACATTAAAATGTCCAGGATAGATACGTGTACTTTTGATACAATATATAATACATTGTTGAATTTTTTTTCTAAGAGAAAAAAGAAAGAGAAATAAGAGAAAATATTTTAAATAAGAGAATGTAAATTTAAGTAAACACGTAATTAATAGCCACCGCATAAATACTTCTCGTTCTTTCAAATATTTTTTCTCTTAGTGTATCGATAATATGCTGGTGCGAAAGCATTGTACCGAGAAAAAACAGTTTTAATCCCGCCGCAAATAATAGTCGTTCTCGGCGTCAACCATATCTTTTTGTTATTCCGCAAAAAAGTAACAGTAACGATATATACAAAAGACTATCACTGACACAGTGCTCATTACAAAGTCGGTTTCTCAGCCTGCAATTATCGCGTCATGCAATTACAGTCATAAACGCATTTTCTGCACGTGGCGAGTGATCATAGATAACGAACGGCGATCACCCGCTGGACGCACAATTCGTTTTCACCGTATGCAACGAGGTCCGACCGGATTCGGGAGAGGGCAGGGAGGAAGGAGAACTTTTCGACTGACTGCGAATATTTCACGAGAAAGTCGCTCTGCACTTGACAACGGCCGTGCAGGTGCATGCCGGCGCCGTTACACATAGACTACGCGCGTCCTTGGAGGCGTAATCGAATATGTTTCGACGATGTGCGTTCCGTAACGCGAATGCGGTACACGTAATGGCCGTCATTACGTACGCAGAAGCCGTAGCCGCGCACGTACGCGCGCACACGTAATTCGCAATTCCGAGGGATCGCGGTAATCGAGTGATCTCCTTGCGAGAAATGTATCGGGCCGGATTGCGCGCGGCCGCCACCACCACCACCGCCGCCGCCGCCGCCGCCGCCGCCGCGTGTACCGCGCGACCTTGCACACCCTCCAGCAGAGGTGTGCGAGAGACGGCGACCCTGAGCGTTATGAGCCGAACCCTCATTGTTCGTGCAGCGCGTACGAGACGACCGATGATCGACGACCAAAGGAGCAAACGAACGAACGATCGTGAGCGCGACGACGGCGACGACGACAAAGACGACCACGACGAGCACCGTCACGGAACCGTACCCTCGACATGCACGAGAGAGGCGGCGTTCTTCGCGGAATCCTCCTCTGGTCCGCGCAGCAGTCAGTCGGCCGCGCGCGTCATATCCCAATTGGCGTATAGATATTCCAGATATATTCCGGAAATATCCCGGCTGAAATATGTTGAGATATGCCATGGATGTTCCGTGAGGAACGTTCTTGGAAACTCCAGTTGGCACAAGTATGTTTGAGATACATATTTTACCAGTAAATCTACCCAAAAGTTACACTCCGATTTCTTTCTAATTTGGCACAAATGTAGAAGTACAAAAAATATTTAGGTTATACTTTTTTCATTTTGGTCCACTTTGAATTTCATAGACGGTTTATAGCTTTTTAATGTTCTTATTCTTATCATCAAGTGCAATAAAAATGCATAAGAAATAAAATTGAATACAAGATACAGGCGTTTTTGGTTTGCTGATTGTAAATATAAAATCAAATGTGTAAAATTATTTGTATAAATAATAAAGTGTTTAAACAAAGAATGTGTGTAAAACATTAAAAAAAATTATTTATACAAATAATTTCTCGATTTGGCCGAAATTCTAACTATTTTTGACTAATTTAGCACAGATTTAAAATATTTCGATTGGAATTTCGGCTAAAGAAATTTAGAATGGTTCGTGTCTCAGCTATGCCGATTTTGTTAAAACTATTTAATTGTATCTTGTATTCAATTTTATTTTTATGTATTTTTTTGTACTTGTTGATGATAGAAGTGAGAACATTAAAAAGCTACAAACTGCCTGTGAAACTCAAACTAAAAATTTTATTTGCTTAATTCCATAACTTATTAGAAAATAGTAAAAATAATCGGTTTTGCCAACTACCCCAACAGCTAACTCTCTAACTTTGGTTTCCCCTCTACATTTGAAACACAATTAAAAATTTATAACTATTATCATATCCATATTTAATAGATGATTTATAAATTATTATAGATATATTTATAAATATATTTTTATAAATATAGATACAATAATATATAAATATTACTCGGGCTTGTAACGATTAACATTCCGCAATTTTCCCGGTATAATAACGGAACATTCATCTGAGGACATCTCTGTGTCAAAATGTTGAAAGAACATCTCCCATGGAATATCTACGGAACATTCAAGGGACAGTTTAGTGTCACATAGAATGAGAGATGAATGTCCATGGAATATTCCATCAATGTATCTTTCATATATTCCCGCTGTCACACTAGTGACGTACTTGTGGGATGTTCTAAGAAGTTCTCATGCCAATTGGGATTAGACGCGACGTCATTATTGCTCTGCTGCTCCCCGATTTATGAAAATCGACGCTCGCGTTGAACGCGTTCCGCCACGTCGTGGAACCTGTCATCGCCGATGACTGTCAACCGTCACGTGGTGGTGCGCGGCGCAGGCGATGACGCGAGAGAATTATAAGATCGCTCGTGTGAGCAATGAGTCGCGGAAAAGGATCAGTCCCGCGCTGATGGAAGTCTAATGGGAAGGATTATGAAACAATCACGGGGAATATACATTTGTTGTTTCATCCGCGGGAACTTGAGAGGTAGATTGTTCAAGAACCGTCGAATGATGTTTTAATCCCGGCCGAGGTGAACCTCGCCGTGGCGCACCGAAAGTTTTAATCGCCTCCGAATTACGCATACGTCAGTTGAAATTAAAAACCAACGTCGTAAGAGCCGAGACTTTATCGCTAAAGAAACTTCAGCCTGATCACACTTTTGCTTCCTATTCTCTATCTTTTTCTAGGTTGGAACTTAAGATTTAACCCTTTGAAGTACAGGACTTTCAAAATGTGTATTTTAATAAAATATTCATGTCATATATCTAGAACAACAACCAAAGAGATCATTTCTTATGAGATCAATTTTCTTTTCTATTTTCCTATTTTTACAGAATAAACGCGCAAACTGAAGCGAATGCTACGAGTAACACAAAATACCGATAGAGTGCATCACTATGCACAGGCTGAGTGATGGTTTCGTTGCGAGATCACTATGTCCGAAGCTATGATTTGGTTCTAGATGATCTCACAGTGAAATCACTGTACTCTAAAGGATTAAGTCACAGGAAGGAGTAGAGAGAAAGAAACGGAAAGCAAAGAGCACACTACAGATCAGGCTTTACACTTTGCGAAAGAAATGTGCAACAAAGCTTCGTTACTTTCTGTCGTTCCGCGACGAAGCTCATGGCACGTCGGTGCGTTAAAATTCGCGGCCATTTCGTTCGGTCGAACTAAGTGCGACTTTCGCCACCGATTGCGCTCGCGCGAGGGCACCCGGTGTTATTCAAAATACGCGTTTTAATACGGCCGATGAACGGCGAAAAATAACGTGGTGGCGACGACGCGCACTTCGGTCGCGTCGTCTCGTCGGGAACGCGAGAGCAGCGACGGAGAGACGGAATGAGAGAGAAAGAGAGCAAGAGAGCAGTAGACTCCGGTTCCCCTCGTTTTCAGCCAGTCGTAAAGCCCGGAACGCCCGGAATGGACCTTTTGTGGGGTCCAACGAGGGCACTCGAGCGTTGCGATGCTCCCGGATGGACGGACGGATGGACGAACGAACGGACGGACGGACGGACGGACGGACAGCCGAGAGCTCTCCGAAGACACTCATAAGCGATATCTCGAATTTTTACGAGACTGCTCTTGAAAATATTTCGACCGATTGTGTCGGCGGAGTGCTTTCACGACGTCGTATGAGCCACCTCTCATCATCCGCGCGTCTCCCTTAGAGAGACCTCGAGGTTCTCGCGCGGCTTATTAATGCGTCACGCGATAGGGAGTTGACGCCTGTCTCTCCTCTTTTCTCCTCTCCTCTCGCCCGGTCGTTTCTTCGCCCGTGTTCTTCTTCATCCCCCTCCTCCACCTCGTCATTGCCACCCGCTCTCGCCCGCTCACCGCCGCCGGTCCGTCTCAAGAACACGTAAAGAGGCTTTATCGGGTGTAAAATGGCGAGAGTACGGTGGCAAGCAGCGAGAGTCAAGAGGATTGTATGACGAACGAGAGGATATATCAGCGGCAGCCGGGGGGAAGCAGAAGGGTTACGCGCGACACACGCGATCGATAAGTTTCGCTGCCGAGAGGCGCGCTTTCGACGGGACTGAGGGACGAAAGGAGAGACGACTGTGTTGTTGTCGGGGCTGTGCGGCTGCTGCCGTCGCTGATCAGCCAGCCGATCCTTCTGAAACGCCAGGGAAATTTCGCGCGGACCGGTTTCGCGCCGATTACTTCGACCTTAGGCTACCTTACCTTACATTACCGAGACGACAACGCGCGTTACGGCCGGCTATGTATCCTCTTGACGCGCTAAGTGCCGCTGACAATTTGTTGGCTTTGCGCGTCACGAGAACGCTCTCGCGGCCTTCGCCGCTCTTTCGCGACGGCCGAAGGATAATGCTTTAACGGAATCGCATCAATGGCCAATCCAAGATTCTTGAAATTCGCGCTTTCAAGCGGCGTTCTGAGCGCAGAGACACGTCAAACTCCATGTCTCCGGACGAGATCGACACGGTCGGCGTGTTCATCATCGTTGCCTTTGGAGCTCCTCGAGCAAGAGCTGGGACACCGCGTGATGATTCCTGACTGGGTCGGATCTTATCCGCCATTAATGAGGAAGAAGCGAACGGAAGTGAGGGAGAAGCTCTCTAAAGTTCGCATTGATAGTTGTTACTTGACACTCGTCTCTAGTGAGATACTCAGATTTGAATTCAAAGTTAGGTGAGAATTTCTCAGTTGAATATATTGTAATTCAACTGAAAAAACTTGGATCTGAATAAAAATCTAAGTGTCTCTTATAAAACAAATTTCATGTGACTACTATTAATATACGTCTAAGACTAAAATGACGAAATACAAAACATGTTGCAACACTTCTCTCTCACTCACTTATTCTCTACAAATAATGGACAGTGTCCTAACTCTTATCTATCTCATACTGATCTATAAAGTCTAATCTACAATGTGCTCTTGTGTAGACAGGTTCTTAACTGAGGAAAGTTCTAATCGTCTTCGACGCGAGAGTCATGCGTCTTCATCGGGAACGAGGGAGCCAATCGTTTCGCAATCTGCGAGCGAGACGTATCGCGATCGATCATCGCGACTAAAATGATATGGTTAAACCATAACGCGGCGAGAGAAAGAGAGAGAGAGAGAGAGAGAGAGAGAGAGAGAGAGAGAGAGAGAGAGAGAGAGAGAGAGACAGAATGAGTGAGTAAGTAAAATGGTACCGATTCGAATCGAGATTTATTCGATCGGCGTATCCAACCCCACGTCCTAATAGTTCGTGCAAAACGAATGTGTCGAGGGCACGCGACGCGCTATAAAATATATCGGAGCCCGAAACGTTTATTATTCACGCGCGTGAAGAACCGCGGCGCCCGGCTAACTCACACGCAGTCGTTTCGCGAAAGAAAGAAAAAAAAAGAATCTATTTCATCGATTCGTTCGCCCGGCGAGCGACGGGATGGCAGAGCGACGGAGAGAGAAAAAATCCGGCTAATCACTCCGCGCTCCATGACGTCATGCGAAAACGCGCGGCTTCAGAGATACCGCTGCTGCGCCAATACTACTCCTCTCTGCGCCGCCCCGCGTTTATTAGCGGTAGGAGAGGCTCTCGCGGTTAAACGTAATCCGATATTCCGCGATTTGCGTCTAATCGTAGCCAACCGACTGTAATCGACGAGTTTGATTTAAACGAGAATTACCGGTCGGCCGTGCCCCGGGAACCGGTTATCTCGAGCAGCGAGAGTATCCCGCGCGATCAAGCGTGTCGATGGAGCTTTCGGGATGGCCCGCCGAATTTTCGACAGAGGATTCACGCGTAGTCGCTAACGCATTTATGCTCGGCCCCATCTCAACCGGTGTAATCGCGATCAGCTTGATTTTCAATGATGTTAGTGCTGATCCGTTCCACCGCGTCGCGTCTTTTGCGTTTCAGCTGTTTTCTCTTGACTTAGTAATGAATACGTACATGGTACCTCAGTACCTCGCTAATTTTGTTAAAAATTTCTTAATTACTAAATAATTCGAATTATCTTCGACAGATTTTTTTATAATTGGAAGCTTAGTTGTTGGACTGCAATGTTAGTTGCATGAAGAACTAGATTTTTCAGGAGTAGCGATGATTAAAGGACATGACAATAATTGTGTGATCTACCCTAATATATTAATGTATAAAAAAGTTGATTTTTACACGGAAAAAGAGATTATTTATTTGCGGCAGTATGAATATGTGTGTGCGATAATTAAACCTCGTTGTAACACATGAAACCAATGTAGTAGCAACAGCAGAAAAATTTTGAGTTAGCAGATTTTCAGTTGCAACAACAAATACATTTTCAGCCAACCGCGATTAGCTGCGGCAGTAAAGCTCTTTTTCTCCGTGCAGAATCGGCTGAAACAAAAGCGACGTCGAGGTAGACTCGACATGAGACGGTAAAGGGTTAAAATATACTCTGGCGTGAGCAGGAAGAAAGAGAGACAGAGAGAGAATGCTAACTGCAATCAGAGTCGACCGTCAAAGTCGGCTCGCTCGTTAAGCGACTGAGGCGGAAGGCCGCGGGGAAGGGAGCGGGGGAATTCGCGCGCGGATTCGGGGCCGCGTGAAAAATCACGAGTGTCGAAAAGAATGCATCCGCGCGAAACGCCAGTGCATAAATCGCGCGCTCAAATACGCGTTTCGCGTGACTCCCGGGACCTTCGGCGCGAGGAAAACGAGCGTGCAAACGGCGAGTGATATATGCGCGCTCATAATTTCATAATCTTGATTCAGGAGAACCACCCACCGTCCCTGGGCCCCCCTTTACCTAACCTGTCACCGTTGCAGCCACCGACACCTTCCCTCTTCGTGTGTTTCGCTCGGCCGAGTAAATACGGCGCGCACGTAGGCGATTACGGCGGCGCAAACGACTTTTGATTCTGTCACTCGGTATTACCGGCAATTAGTCGATCGGCCGTTGATCACACGGCCCGCTTTCGAGGGAAACGCTAAGACTGCTCCGCCGCGACGCGCAGTTGCGCGCGCGTGTTGCTTAATGCAGTGGCGTAGGTACGGCAAGATAATGAGATTGCTGCGAGTCACGGTGGCATACGAGATCTTGTAGCTTACGATATTACTAACGCAGGCAACATTCCGTTGAAATTTGAAATTCGGATTATCTAAATCGCCCCTGTGCGTCTCGGAAGCGAGGGAAGATTTAATTTAATCTCTAATAAATGTTGCACATAGTGTTTCACATACACATTATTTTCCTTCCATTTAAAATTCTCCGCACTAACGTCCAACGCTCGGCTTTTATAGGCTCTTAATTTGTAATTTAATTCTACTCCAATTTAATTTAACTTTTTGGCGAGCAAGCAATGGGTGAGGCGCACAAGAAATATATGTAACAATTTGTTTTAATACGAAATATACATGCAATATGTAATATAAAACTAACAGGCCACCAAAGTGAAGCAAGGAAAAAATACGTCTTATGCCGCGAGAATAAAAGTTTCTTATCTTGGTTTTACGTTCGCGCGAGAGAAGCTTACCGAAAGTCAAAAGTCCAAAAGTCATTTTCTCAGATAAAAAATTCCCAACGAAAGGAATAATCGTCTCGCCGCCTTCCCTCAACACTCGTTACCGCGCGTGATGTAGTACGCTTCTTCCAGTTTGCGTGTTCACGTCGCGAGACGAGGCGCGTCGTCACGACGTATCGTCGCTGAAAAAGCCTAGGTATGGAATTGACAGCCGGAAGTGGAAGGGGTCGGGGTGGCAAGTGAAAACAGGAGAGATCCGGCCACGCCACTGCTAACGGCGTGTTTACGCGGAGCGTTTAGCAGACGGCTAACCGTAAATCCGGCAGTTTAGAGCGACTTGGTAGCCTCCGGTGCACACCACTAGCTCCGCGTCTCATTAACGAGCAAATTGTTAATAGTCCGAGTCGAATGCCGAGGCAGGGGCGATAATTCGAACCGCGAGCGCGCTTCTCTCTCTCTCTCTCTCTCTCTCTCTCTCTCTCTCTCTTAGCCTTTTTTTCCCTCGCGTCGATAATTCGACTTTCATTAATCGCACCCCCGGATATCCTGCTAAGGACTGGCAAACGTTTGCACTGCGGAGAGTACGTTAATACCTGTGGACGTGCTCGAGTCGAGATTTCGACTCTACTTTCGACCTGAACTTTTTAACACCTGTACAGTGCAAATCCAAGTGTGTTATCTGAGCCTCTTTCTGTTTGCATGATGTTTAACACATATACATAGAAACTGAAATCCTACTCAACTCCACTAAATAGCAGAGAACGTATAAAATGCCACTCCCACTGCAAATCCGAGTGTGTTATTTTGGCTGAGTCTTTTTTACATGTTCTCCTTTCAAGTTACGTCATTCAACACGTTTAAGCGTTGATTGGCTTATCATTTAGATGTCTTAAACGTCTTAATTGACGCGATTATAAGCCGCAAAAATGTGCAAAAGGAGCTCCAGCCAAATCGCACGCTTGTGCGTTCAAAAATAACACACTTGGATTTGCAGTGTGCAGATTCTAAAAAGGATCTCTCGGCAAAGTTAGGAAATTAAATTAAATCGAAAGGAGTCGAAGTTCTGAAGAGGCTTCAGAATATTGAAATATAAATGTTAAATGGAATATGAAGGTCGCGGGAGTAGAATCACAACTTTGACTTGAGTGTTCACTCTGACGACGCACGCGGCTTTTCTCGCAAGGCACGATCGCGACGCGAGGGAAAGCGATTCGCACGGTTGTTGACGTGATTCACGCAGCTTATCGGTTTTGCTGGAGGAAATTATGATCTCTCGTCCTCTCTGACACACGCGTTTCACTCTCCGCCGTGTATTCGGTATTTAAGAAGTGATTTAAGAAAGCCTTATTTTTTGTGATTTAACACGACCGCGCACTGTAATTTTCTCATCGCGCATGCAATCTCGAACGTATGAACCAACTGTATGCCGTCATTATATTTTGCGTTCAAATTTCCCCTCCCTCTCGCTCTTGTGCATATTCTCTTTCTTCCTGCGTCAGATCTGTCTCGTTTTCCGTTGTGCGCAGTTCAGCGAGCTCGTGCGCGCGCGCGCGCGTGCGCCCGCAATCGCAGCTTGTGCGCTTGACTATCGAAATTAACGAGCGAGCATTAACTCGAAATTAAGCCCTCGCCCGTTCGCCCCCGCTCAGCCCCACCTCACCGCGACGGCGATTACTTAATCGCCCGGGGACAATTTGTACTTAATTACGATCGTCTGCAGAAATGACTCCGCCGCTCCTAGGCTACCGGTGTGTTTTGCCTCGGACTTATTAGCCAGTAAATTATTGACGACTGCGGTCGAGCACGAAACGGCAGTTCTGATTGTCGTGCAAGCCGGCTGCGCCAATAATTTGGTCGCCGCTAATTATCCTGAATATTCCGCGAGATCGCAGCGAGAACGCGGCGACTATCGGGTCCAACGGGACGCTTCGCGAGTTTGTTAATTATACTCGCGCTCGTCTATATATGCGTACGCGCGCGTGTGTGTGCGCATGCACGCGCGCACGTATGCGTGTGGATGATAATGCGTGTGGGTTCGCCCGCGTGTCGGTGATAATTAAAAAGCGCGACCGTGTATACAGTCGGTCAGGAGGAAATGTTGTTCGCGTTGCGCGAGCGCGAGTTGCAATTAACATTCATGGCGGCGGGCAACGTAAATATGCGTAATAATTAAACGCCGAGACGCATAGCGCGTCCGTTGTAAAACTTATATCTCTCATCTGCCGTGAGTAACGAAATGCGCGCCCGTTGGCCCGACAACGTGAGCTTGGCGTGATCGCCGTTAATAAAGCCGAAATTGATATCGCATTACAATCGCACGGAAAGAAAAAAAGCAAATGAGAGAGGAAACCAGCCGCTCCGTACAAACTGATTTCTCTCTCGAGTTTGCAATAACTCGCATTAAATCGTGGGGATGCAATTGAGAAACTCTCTTTTCTCGTTTCTGTACTTTCAGCCAAAGAAAAAAGGAAGCAAGAAGTTGCCACGTCGATCGTTGATCAGTCTTGGGTAATAATCGACTGAAATGCTAGTCGACTAAAGTAATCGACAAATGAATAAACAAGATAATCAATGTAAAATCACGAATAATTTGATAGATCGACAAAATTAAATATTAATCAAACTTTGAATTCATTGATTAATATACGGATTAATAATTAATTTCAATCAATGGAATTTGTGATTGTACATATGATGGTTTATTTACCTCGATGATCGATTTGCCACTATCAACGCTGACAAATCGAAACGGCGATCAATGTGTTGATAAAAAAAACATTAGATAGACAGACGCACATAAATTTAACAGCAATTTTACTAGTCGATTCGTAATGCTTGCATCCGTTATGAATGCCACGTATAGCGAATTGCAGATTTTGCAGTGAAATCATACTTCCACGTTGATATCAGTGAGAAACAGGACGGAGCGGCAAAGTAGGTGTGTTCTCGCCTGAAAAAATCAGTGAATACTCACTGATCAGCGGTGAAACAGTCCTTTCACTCTGATTCGGTAGGAGACAATTTTACTGATCTACTTGAAGTGAGTAGCGATCGTTTTGTCGCAAAACGACGGTAAATCTATCCCGCAGAGGGTTCGCAATAATCTCCGTAGCCACAAGAAGGGATCGCGTTTCCGCTCAGAGTCGCGAACAGTGCGACAGTAAAAGCTGGACCGCGAGTTCTCCAGCGACCATCTATTGGACGCGCCGCGCGGAATTCCGAATGCATGTCGCTGACCACTCTCCCCCTTCCCCTCCCTCAGAACGACCCCGACGGGCTCGAGGATCCTGACCGCAAGTAGTCGCGACTGACGACGACTCGTTCTCGCTCAGTGTGTATCCGCGCATACGCCGGAGTTTCTAATATTACCGCCCTCGTGGTAAGGTCACGTACGCGCGCTCGCGCGACGAGTAGTAATAACGCGCGAGGAACGGACGAATATAGTCGATTTCTTAGACCCAGATCCGCGCATATGCTCGCATATGCGGCCCGCCGCCGGATATTTCTGGTCGGTACGCGCGCGAGGGGATGCTGCAGTAGCATCCGGTGCATCTCCCCCTCTCTCTTTCCCCCCCTCCCCCACTCTCTCTCCCCCTTTTGTTTCAGCGCGAGCACGGGGAGGACAGGCGTTCATTTTGGCTCTGATTAGCCACCACCCGCGAATCGAAGAGATGTTTTGCTGATCCAAGTATAATTCTGAATGTAGTGCAGTTAAGATTTATCGCTGTTTCTTGCATCTAAAAGATTGCCTGCGGTAGAGAGATTTCTTTGCTAAACTTCACAAAGAATTCAGATAGAAATTCTCTATCATTTATATTAATTATTAGTATACCTGCGATATTGCAGTTTTTGCTCATCTATCCCAGCCAATTTCTCGTATCTAGATAATTTTCGCTATATGACTTCAAGACCATTTTTTTAGTGGATGCACTCACCGATCGAGCCTGCCCGCTTTCCCGCGCTCGAGGTCGATATATTCTCTTCTTCCATTCGAACACGTCGCTTAAAACACGCTGAGAACGAAAGGATTAATTAGTATGCGCGGAGTCGCGCGCGCTTATGCCTCGATCTCTCCGTGCTCTCGCGCAGACGGTTAGTAATTGCCGGCTGGCTCTCGAGAAAGCGACATGGAAATGAAGGAAAGAGAAAAAGTAGAACGCGCGTAGTCGTTCGACCGAAATTTCGCGAAAACAAGCGAAGGGATGAGCGTGACAAGGCGGAAGGGAGGAAAGCAGAGGGATAATGCACGCACGACCTTTGATGGGCGAGTGGTATTTTTAGAATCGGGTCCTCGAGTACAACGCGGAGCAGCACGACGTCACGAACATATTCGCGCGGAATCATGCTCGTAGACGCCCGGCTACCGAAAAGGGTTTAATTGCTGCCCTAAAGTGGCGAGAGCAAGCGGGAGGAAGCGAAGGAGGAGGAGAAGGTGAGAGGGCTGTCCCGGAGGGGAGGGTGCGCTCGTTACTTTTGATTTTGCGAAACTACAGCCGGTAATTACGGAACTGCAACTCCATTCCAGAGAGAAAGAGAGAGAGAGAACCCCTTTTACTCCTCCTCCACATCACCTCCCCGTCTTCTCCGTCCGCAACACGACGGCTGGTTTGAAAACGAGGGTCGTGGCAGTCGGGGGAGACGAGCGGGCGGCGGGGCGCATAAAAGTAGTCGGTCGAAGGAGTTTTACGAGCGAACTCGCGGTCGTGTCTCTCTCTCTCTCTCTCCTCGCGCTCCAGGATGATGACTGGTAATCGGGCAACTATGCGACATTCTCGCCGTATGAATAGCGCGGCGCGCTCGCTTCTTGCTTTCGCCGCTTAAAGTAAATTTGCACGGCTCGCATTTAGCGGGTGGGGGAGGGCGCGCGTCGCGCATGAATCGCGCGGAGTGGAAAGGAAGAAAAAGAGGAACAGAAGGAGAGAGACTGGGGGAGGAGAGGGCGGAAAGAAAAAAGAGGAAAGAGAAGAGAGTGAGGGGAAAAAAGCGGAGCGAGTGAATAAGGTATCGCACGAGAGAGAACGATTATTCGTGTGGAGCGCGATGGCAGGAGCGGAGTCACTCGGCGGAATTGCATACGCTTGTACTACGCTTTGAATAATCCGTTCCGCGTCGGACAAAGATGCCTCGCGAGCGAGTGCGGTTATGCATCCGGATAAAAAATAGTCCACCCGACGCGCGCGTTCGCTTTGCATGACTCATCCAGGATGATCGCCCGGAGTGAACCGTGTAAATTCGCCTTTACTCGCTCGAATCCGGGATCGCACGGCGAGTGGGCGCGCGGTCGCTCGATATTTTAAAAATTTTCCGGACGGTTAGCCGCGTGTGCTCCGAAGCGCGAGCTCCGATATCGGGCCGGCTACGATCTGCCGGAGCATACCGGCCTATCGGCCGGAGGGAAATTTACCGGAAACGATTCGACTAAAGTCTCGTCCCGCTTCGCGCTCGCGCAAATGTGCTCCGCTCAGGCAACGCGTGTGCGCGCGTTAATTCGCTGTCGTCCCTACGTCCCGGGAAACAATCTCTCCATTTATCTACATCGCATTCGTCGAGAATCTCTTAACGCGACAATTTTAGAAATTAACAGAAATCCATGAGCGATACACGCGTGAAACGTTTTTTGTCTTTGTTTGGAAAAAATAGTCAATAGTCATTTAAAGATAAATGAATACGTTACAAAGACTTTGTTGTGACGTTGTTTGTCATGATATCACCTCGCTGGCAGGTCGAATCGTTTCGATATTACGACACACGAGAGCTCGGAGTCATCGACATCATTTTCACTTAGACTTCACAAACTGTATGTTCATTCAACTCAGCGGGGGAGACGCGAGATTTTTCTAACGCGCCCACGGAAACAAATCACCCGCAACGAAAAACCCGAAAGTCAAGCGTGAAAATCTCGTGGACGGGCGACGGCGCGCTTTCGTTAACGAAAACGAATGACGGTAATAAGGCACGCCGTTTTCCCGCGCCTGCCTCGTCGCGCCATGCGTCATACAATTTATAGCGGGAAAGGGAGCCTGTCGGAAAGAACGGAGTTTTGAATAAAACCACCGCGCCGGTTATCGGCCGGTTGCGTCTGTCGAATGAACGAACCCCGTTGTTCGTTGCTGGATCTCAGTAACACAAAAGTCACTTTCTCAATCGCGCGACGACGCGATGGGATGATCGCACGGGGATGCAAGGCGGTCCTCGACGAGTTACGCTATTGGGATCGACGGTGCGAATTATGATCGAGGCTTTACGTGGAATAAAGAAGAACGGCTTATTCGGCGAAAGAAACGAAAGAGGAAGGCAAGAAAAGGTTAAGACCTTATCGGAAATCCCGCGGGACTGTCCCCCTTCAGCGAGGGAAGGCTAAAGAGACGGAGGGTGGCAGAGGGCGAAGACAGCAAAGAGGTTTATACGTAATCCCGATAGAAACTACCAAGGAAGCGAAGATAATAGATAATCCTCGGGTGGGATTATCCACTAACCTCCGGTCAGAGCACCGGATGCGTTTGTTAACGCGAGTTCCTTGAAAGAAAGAAAAGAAAGTGCCAAGAGTATAACCTGAAATTACTTCGGGGGAATGCTTGAATGCAGCATGGCTAACAAAATCACTGCAGATTCACACAGTTATCGATTACTATGAAAAAAGGGCTGAGTATTTTTGTAACATTTCTACGCGGAAAAAGTCTCGCTTGAATGAGTTAATCTCTGGTGAAGTATAAACAGTCTAGAAATTCCGATTATCAGAATTCTATTTAAATTAAAAAATTTAAATTAAAAAATGGATAATTCAGACCAAATTCTGATAACTTCAAAATCGGCATTTCTGAATCGTTCGTACTTCACCACGCTGAAAATAATGTACTTGAACATTTATTTATAGGATATAAAGTTTATTTTTGTGAAATAAAAGTTTATTTTTATGAAATCAAATTAATTTCCGTGAATAAATTTTATACCTCACAAATGAATTCTCAAATCTTTCTTTCTTAATATAGAGATAGGTTCATCCAACCAAACTTTTTCTCCCGTAAGAGTATTCAAAAATTTAAGTATCTGCGCGCTAACATCTCAAATGTACCGTGACATTTCGAGATGGCTCGATACGCGATGTGTAGTCGAGCGCTCTTAAACCGACGGATACGATATCGCGCGCAAAAAAAACCCGTAAGAAGCTGCACTTGTGAGTGCAGGTAAGGAATACTACCACTACTACTAATATCACCGCTTGTTGGAGGAGCGGCGCTTTCGCCTCGTCACAGCGCGCGTTAATAATGCAGCGTGGCCTTGGAGCCGTAGGGTGGGAGACCTTCGCTCCGCCGGTCCGCTCTGCGACATAATCGGGTAAATAATTCATCCATCGAAACCCCCGGGGGTCTCTCCAGCCCCCCTGTCACGTGGGAGCGGCACCACTTGGGCTTGCCAAATCCACAATCGACGAAAACGAAAGTGGACGCGCAGTGGAGGGCGGAGCTGCACGCTCAGCCGCGTCCTGGGGATATTCGCGAGACGAGAGCGCAAAATGTGCAAACTACACGAGATTATGGAAAAGAAAAAAAGTCGATCACTTAACGTCGGTGAAATGAAGCGCGTTGGGCGACCGTCTCGTAGCGTCGAATTCGCAAGGAACTCGCGGAAAATTCGCGGGTAGCACTCTTCAAATTTCTTGGGCCGAAATTTCATTCAAAATAGATGCAAATTTGCTCGAAGCAAAGACATAGAAAATACTGCCAAATCCTGCGAAATCGCAGGAATGAATATTTTACTGAAGCTCGCAGGGCAGTGTTGAACATTAATCGATGAAATTTTTTTTATTCTAAAAGAATCGGCAAATCAATAATGAAAATTAATCAATCGTTATATATAGGATCATAAAAAATTTCATTCATTGATGAAATTCATTGTTAATCAAGCTTTGATGCGATTGATTATACGGTAATTAATGATTAATTATTCGTGATTACACATATGATTGATTAATTTCGATTACTGATTTGCCGATTATTGTAATCGAAGGGAAATCGATTGACGCCCAACATTGGACGGATTCACACGAGTGAATGTTCCGATCAATTGCAGCGAAAGTGTTCTTGCGAAAGCGGAGTGCGATCGAATTCACTTTTCACTTTCGAGTGACAATGTTTATTCTGCGATTCTGAATGGAGGATTCACTCTATATGAACGAAAAATCACTCAGTCACTGTCGCTCCACTTCTACAAGTGGAATTTCGTTCTAGGAAATTTAGAGAATAAAGCGACGTCGCATTACTGTCTCCTGCAAATACACGTTATTAAGCTGCATTCCCGTGGAACGGTCCGCTCGTCTGTGTTTATTCTAGCGCTTGATTCCAGCGGTCGAATTAATTGGACAACTTGCAGCTACTGCTGTTGCTGCTGCTTGTTGCTATTGCCCGTAATAACGCGATCCGTGAAGTTTACAAGCGATTTCGCGTGTCTCCGCTACGCCGTCGTAGTCGCTTTACACGCTCGTAAAGTCGAGCCGCGATATAACGTATCGATGTTTACGGCGTGTCCCGCGCGTCGTGACGATTAGTCAAACATAATTTACACGGCAATCGGCCCGTTAGAAAAATTCGCGGTCATCCTGTCACGGAGGTCTCCCTCTCTGTCTTTATTTCTTTCTCTTTTTCTCTCTCTCACTCTCTCGCTTTTAAACGGAAGCCCCGCGGAATGCCGTAATTGAAAAACTTATAATGGAAGAATGCCTCGTATAATTACCGCCATTACGGGAAACGATTTAGTTCCGTCCGTATCGCAGTCACGGTATTCGCACGATGTGTCTCGAGGCCGCCGGGAGTAATACACGGCTCTTCTCTCACGAAGTGATTGTACGCGTGAGCGATCGTAAGGACATCGCTCGCCGCGGTTTGAGCTCACGGCTCACGGCACGGCACGGCACGGCACGGCTCGTCGCGGAGGCGGTCGAGCAAGGAGAAGGATAATTCGCGACATTCTCGCGCGCCGCTCTCGTACTTGAAATTCCGCGTGGCAGATCGTCAAGGGTAACGTATAATGCCATTAAAATCGATCCCCCATCGCCGGCAACGGACGAGGCTGCACTTCTGACGCATCGCCGCGCCGTTCGCGCGCACGCGAGGATACAGGACCTTTCACGCACGGATACGGTGTTGGACACGACCGGGCAGCGAGCGCGTCTCGTGTAACATTGACACGAATCTCACTCGCGGAACTCGTTTTAACCCTTCGCGTGTGACGGCAGGTCTGCGAGACCAGGACGAATAATCCCCGATCGCTCACCAACTTTCGCGGAGGGAAACTTTCAAAGTAGCGCGATTCTGTTTGCAGGTCTTGATCTTATTGCGCCACTGTCTTGTATACTGAGAGAAGAAATATTTAAAAAATAAAAAAATATATTTAAATGGAATAAACCATTGCTTCCGTGAGAAGCAACTTTTCTCATTTGAAAAAAAATTATTCTTAATATAAGCATATATATATTAATACAATTAAATATGTTATTAGTACTCAACGAATATTTCTTATTTTTTTTAGATATTTTTTTCTCTCAATGCAGCTGAGGTTTTTCTATATCTTCGAAAAAATATGTCCAAAAATATTGATTTTTAACAAAGTTGTGGGGGTCACAACTGTCCTAAAAAATATGATTGTACGCGGAGGATTAATTCGTACGAGAAACTCGAATGATGAACGTAAATTGTTGTCGTTGTTTGTTTAGAAAAAAGAAACCCTCATTAATTACGTGACAGGAAGATAAAAATAGTACGAAGCTATCAAAATGGCGAAAACCTATATACATATATAAAATAGAATGTCTGTCTGTATGTTCTTCAAAAACCTTTTGGCGGACACTCCACCCCTTCCCCTGATTTCCCCCCTGCGATAACAGTTTGAGCTGGTAAATAATATGCGCAAGATCCGACGGAAATGAAGTGAAGGATAAGCGAGACGGTGCGTGTCAATGTGCGGTGCATAGTAGCCGGCGCTTTCGAAACATCCTGTACAATCGTTGGACCGTAAGCGGCTAATCACCGCGTTACCATTTATGGGACTATCGCGCTAAAAAATCGGACGATGTCCCGCAGTCTTCGCGGTCAAGCCGGCAACGATATGCAGGCACGATAAGTTACTACCGCATTATGCAAACTGCATCCGGCAGCCGAGAGCATCCGTGAATTTTCATCGCGCCGCGCCGCATCGCGTCGAGGAGGCAGACACCGCGCCGCGGAAAAGCAACGGCAGAAATACACCGCGCGACCGGCACAACGACTCGACTGCGGCGCGGAGAAAATACCCGGGATCCAAGAAAAATAAATGCCCGAAGACGTCTCGACAAATAACCGAGGCCGCGCGTTTCCTCTCGTAAATTTCAACGGGCGTGCGCGCGAGCTATCTACCGTTAGCCACGCTCACGGATTCGGCGTTTTAAAGTTCCCCGATATATCGCTCGAGAGCGCACCGAGACCGCCGCGCCTGTGGAAGCTGTTTCGGACGATCGATCTCCATTCCCCGGTTGATTCTCGACGGAGCTAATTTAACGGTTAATTGAGCGACAGCGACTCAATCGAGATAGGTCTCTTTCCAGCTTGGTAAACAGCGCGTAATCGGACCTTAATTAAAATTTATCTGTGCAATAATATCGGAGTATATTAGTGACGGTAATCTGACCTCATCTCCAATCACTTTCGTCGCTTTATCTCCCCCCCCGTGGAACTTTTTTACCCTTTTCGTGCATTGCTGTTATTTAATTTCTCTTAATTTGTTTCTTTCTTTCGTGCAAGATAAAATCGTCGCCTAGACTTTACCAACGCGAATACAAGAGTGTCAAATAGCGTTGGGCGTTAATCGATTTTAAAATTTCCTTCAAAATTACTATTCATTAAAATTTACCTCGTTAAGATTCAACATAAAATTCATGAAATTCATGAGAATTAAATTCTTTGAAATTTTTCTCTAAAATAATCGACAAATTGATCATCGAAATTAATCAACGAAATTAATCAATCGTCACGTACAGAATGTCTGACAATTAATGAAGCAATCTTCTTGAATTAATAACTAAAAAGCCACGTGTAAAGGAATTCAACTCGACGAGTTCTATCTGCACACAACGGATTTGTCATTGATTGTCCGACACCGTATATATAATCACGAATAATTTAATCGATTAATCACATTAATTACTGGTCGGTGTATGATTAATTGCATCAAAGTTTCTTTATTAATCAATTTCATCAATTAATGAAATTGTGGTTTTATATACGACGAACGGTTACTGATTTGCCTGCAGTTATGTTAGTCAAAGAAACTTTTAACCGACTGATGCCCAACCTGTTTGAGGCCTGGGGTGTCTATCGGATTGGGGCAGGTCGCGGCGAGGCTTTATCCGACGTACGGCAAAAATAGCGGTACCGCGTGTAAGTGAACCAGTCCATAATTATGGACCCAGTTTCGTCCATGTAATAACTGCGCCTCGCGGCTCCCACAGGTAATCGACGTGTGCGGAGTGTCCGCGAAGTGAGGACGAGCTTAATCCATCGAATTCGGTTCGATCGTGTCTCCGCGCTCTGAAAAACACAGATCTGCTGCCAGAATTTTCGTACTCGTTCTCATTCGCGAGGTATCAGATCGGTCAAGAGCGATTTGATTCTCAATTAAAGATGTCATGTTTAAATCCAACTAACAATATTGATAATATTCTGCTGTCAATACATTGGCAGCAAAAATTCGAGACAACGATGATGATTATATTTAGTCTATGTATACTAAAAAAATATGTTTTCAAGCAAAATGATTTGGAGAAACATTTCGTTTGTTTATGCGAGTCAGTTTGGCCTCCGCACGCGTCATTTGCGAATTAATGTCACAGGCATCGTTAGAATTTTGCATAAACCGCGAGATTTACGCCGTAAAATCAATTGGAGCCTCTGAGCGCACAGCAACGCGTGCGCTCAGAGGATACAACATTCTAGCAAAATAACGTCGTGAGCGTTTCCGCGATCTTTCGATTTACGCGTGTGTATCCTCGAGATAGCCGGCGATATAGTAGCCGAAGGGTTAACCTTAACGAGGATCAATCCGCTGGCATGAGCGCGCTCGCTACGTTCACGTTCCTTATACGTGAAATCCGATTGGCCATTATCCCCGATCGTTTTCGCGCTTCGGCTTTTTCGCGGCCGCTTCGCCTCGTATTTCTCGCGTCATATCGCGATCGCGCGAGACACTTACTACCGCGACCGAACGACCGACGTCACTTTTATCGAGCAATCAATGTCGACGCGATCGCGTCGCCCGCCCCGAGCGAGCAGAGGAGGAGGAGAGGAGAAGGGAAGGTGCGCGCGTCATAAAAATCTGCCGCTCGTTCGGAAAGACGCCGCGAGGCCGTGAATTGTCACCGTGTGCAAGTGAATAAATACTCGGAATAGGCACCGCGGAATGTGTCGTAACGCGACGGCGGCTGCGCTCTATCGATGAAGTCGCTGAGATTGAAAATAAACGACGTTTATACAGCCGTATACGATTATCGAACGGCGCACTAACGGCGGCATAATGCGTCCCTTCTGCCGTGTTTATTTCGCGCGAACATCACCGTCGCGGTTTCGCGGCACATTCGTGTTCTTTAATGTTTCTATGTTGCATTCCAAAATGTCATTTATAATTCTTAATTCTAATTAACGAAGTTACTCAGGTGGCTACTCTCGTTTTTCTCACTCGGAGCTCGTAAGGAAAATTTAAGAAAAAATCGAACTAGCGCGCCGCACAGTGATGTGCGGAAATCCGCGACGTCCTTCTTGCGATTCGCGATCGTCGAACGATGTTCACATTGCGTTTGCTATTTTATTTTGTGTTTTTCTTTACACCGATTTCAATCGGCCGCGGTCAATCTGAGAGCTCTGCGTCGACTCGCGAGAGCCACTTCTCGCGGAGAAGTCGTGTTGGTTCCTCTCACGGGCGTTTTCGGCGCGAGTGCAGACGCATCCGCGAAAGGCCGCGCGCGGAAAAAGAAAGAAGAAGAGCGAGCGAACGGGAAGATGAGAGGAGACGAAAGAAAGAAGGAGGAGAAAAAAGAAGAGAACAAAGAGGGAGAGAGAGAGAGAGAGAGAGAGAGGGAGAAAGAGAGAAAGGTGCGCGTGTATGCCCACGTACCTCTCTCCGGTTGAAGTTTGAGTCACGTCGCTTTTTATCGCGCCGGAATGAATCACCGTGCACGCGAGCGGGCAAAGTACCCGGTAGCCGTGCCGAGACACCATCATATTATTTTTACGGCCCCGAAACGTCTGCCGGTATTATCATAATCTCCCCCGGGCGCGGCCGAGCTCGTTCCTCGGTTCCGTCGGTCTCCACCTTCCTTCGTCCTCCTCGCCATCGTCGTCGTCGTCGTCGTCGTCGTCGTCGTCGTCGTCGTCGTCGTCGTTGTCGTCGCTACTACTACCGTGTCGTTGCACTCTTTCTCCTCGTTCGGTCGTTCACTGTCGCGGTCTCTCCTCCTCGGCCTGTCTCCCCTATCGCCCCTCCACCCCCGCCTCCCTCGTCACCCTCGCTTATCTTCGCGGCAAGACAGGCTCGACGTGAACGCCCTTTGAATACGCGGCCGCTATTCGGTGGTCTAGAAATCTCCCTGATGACAAAGTAGTCCCGTGGCCCGATTCGAGGTCCGCGCGACTGACTCGCGGATGCAACGAGGATGGAGGTGGGGAGAGAAGGGAGGTCTCTTACGCCTCTCGAGTGGTCCGCCAGGAACGTGGAGAGGATGGGCCCTGCCGGATGCATGAGTCCGCTTACCGCAGGAGACTCGAGCACCCGGACTATCTCGCGATATCCCGGATCAAGCTCCGATAATATTCGAGCTGTTTTGGAGCGAAATCTGCGGTCTAATTATTAGGCTTTGCAATTAGGTTGATTATGACCGCAGAGTTGTTTGGGGGAAATAAACGACTAGACTGAAATCCAGCCCGATGCTTTTATCGTTCCTCTATCCGCGCTGACTTTGTTGTGCTGCGAATGTGCTTGTCACCTGTCTAGACTTCTTTTTCCTTACATTGCAAAGGATCCCAAAAAATGAGGAATTCCGCAATATCATTCCCCTTTTCGCGGCGATTCACCCAGGGTGGCGAGCGTGCAAATAGGTCCTTATAGACATCCGAGTTATCATGTTATATAGAATTAAGAGCAGCGTGTCGTGTCGCGGTGCGTTACGTTAGAACACGAAAAGAGGCCCGTTGCGGAGGACCATCGCGCGGCGCAAAGAGCGGCGCGATCGCGCAGCCATTGCGACGGACGTAAATAATATTTTTACGAGCGGGCCGCGGTGCACCGCGCCGCCACGGCTTTCTGCTCCTTTGCAGCGCGAAAGAATGAGTTTTTTCGGTCAGTGACGCCCGTCTCCGGGTCCCCCTCGAACAACAACAGCGCGGAGCATTCGCCCGGGTTACCGGGAACTCTGCGGTGTTCCGCTTGCGGTCGTCCCGGATAGGCCGCAACGATCGGGCGAACGAGCGAGTGAGCGGCCACGTCGCGCCGCGCGTACGTGTATATACGCGTGCGTGTATTTCGACCGCACAGAAAGGATCTCTTTCCTCACATTTATGGCCCCGGCCAGCTCTTTTCCCGCATTTGACACGCCGTTTCGTGTCGCGCGGCCAGAAAAGATTTACCGACGGCGCGCCACGGACGGGCCGGAAAGCGCATCGACGAGAAGCCGCACGAACGTCCTCAACACGGAGCCTCCGCTGTCGTGAGGAGCATGCCCGGTTAGAAAGGACGATTGTAAGGGTAAAATGGGTCGATTTTGGGCTCAAAAGCGTCGCGTGAGTTGCAATCTTTGAGTTGCTGAATACGACGCATTTTTATCCGTCTAAAGCTGTGGTCGAAATTCGCCTTAAAGGAGTCGCAATAAATCACTTTTGATGTTTCATTTTTTTATTTTTCGCTTTTGTTCCGATTATTTAGTTTAGGGGGACCACCGGGATAAGTTAGCAAAATTGATTATTTTTATTTTTCTTTAACAGATTTCAGAATCAAGCAAGCAGAGATTTCAAAGTCATTTTTGACGTATTTCAAAATCTTGCTTGCTCAATTTTGTAACTTGTTAGGAAATACTAGAAATAACCGGTTTTGCCAACTAACCTCGGTCTCCTCTACATGTATTATAATTTTGTTTTATAACGGTTCTCACTGAAAAATTAAGGGAGCACTTCGAGATGAAACACTTCAGGCGGGTGAAAGAAGGATCAATTTTTTGAAAAATTAGGAAATAAAAAGGAAATTAAATTTAGGAGAAAACGCCCAATGGTCGACACCTATTACGACGCTCGTCAGTTTTCGGCACTCTTGCGCAGATTTTATCAAACGTTGAGATATTGATAAATAACTTGTTAATTATTTATCAATTATTATTAATTTTTTTTTAATTTCCATACTCCTCAATATCTGTGCAAGAGTGCGGAAAAGACAGGCCGAATGCCGACTACTGGACTCTTCGTTCTAACGTTGCTCCTGCGTTAGTCTGCGCGCAGAACTTTTCACGGGAAGTTGAGCATTTTTCGCGCTCGGGACTGTAATCAAAGCTATAAATAAATATGAGCGGAGGATCCCGCGTACTATGATTTCCTTATGCAACCCAGCACGTTGCCTCGAGCCCTGTGTATATTGCCTACCTGGATCTTTATTCATGATCACCGCTGATACGCACACACGCGCGTACGACTCCCGTGTAATGGAGACGCTTCTGGAAAATATAGGACTGGAAAGGTTGGTCTTTCAGACGTCGCAAAAAACAGGAATCCCGACAACGTAGGAATCGGCGACTGCGTCTTCGGAAAATTCAAGAAGCACAGTCCTGGTAATTTTTCCGCAACAGGTAACTCCCGTATAAATTTCCGTTCTTACTTCTCGAAATGGGAAAAGTGGCTCGACATCGCGGCTGATCCACTCAACTACCGACACATAGTCGGATCTCAATCAAGTCGCGGATTGCCGTAATACCACTGCACGCGCGTACCTCCCTCTTGCTCCACTCCGCCGCCCCGTGCATATCGTTGAATTCCAAATACGGACTCACACGCGGAAAACACGAGGGAGAACGCAGCCCAGCCGGCCACAGCCGGCTATAAACAGGTATTAAAAAGAACATTAGACTCGGGCAGAAAAGCGGCGCGATGCGCAAACGCGATCAATCAACGTAGAAACTCGGTGTCCCGAGGATCTCCTCGAGCCCGAGCACGACGAGCAAAAAGAGAGGTTCTCTCGGTCTCCGTGAGACAGCGACAGAGAGAAAAAGAGAGAGAGAGAGAGAGAGAGAGAGACCCATTCGCGAAGAAGGGAAAGGGCAACGATCCGGGCTCGTCCTACGAACGGCGCGTGAACGTCGCGTACTTTGTCATTTTTGTCGAGACAGCTACACTTTCTCTCTCTCTCTCTCTCTTTTTTTGCTTTTCTCTTTCTCTCTCTCTTTTAGCGAGAGACTTCGAGCAACCTCATTTTATACATTATCCAAATAAATTATCCCCCAACTTCTCGCCCAAGAGATCCCTAGTGAGATCCGCAAGAAAATATCAACACACCGTCGCGCCTTGGCTCGATGGGCGACGAACGAACGTCGCACCCCTGCCGGCGAGTCGTAAAAGTCAATAACGTCGCGCGGGGCGGAATCTTTCGTTTCACAACTTTGGAGGAAAGAAGGGGGGAGGGCCACTTTGGCCAGGTGACCGGCCGTTCACCGATACCGACAGCATGCGCTGCGTGTATAGGTGAACCACCGCTAATAAACCCTGCGCGCACTTTCTTCACCACCCCGGGCGGTCTCTCTCCGTCCCTCAGCCCGTCCTTCGCCCACTTCTTCGCACCGTTCGGGTTTTTTTTTGTCGAGAGTAGCGACGGCCGAGAGCGAAGTGGCGGCGACGGATCGAAGGGGCGACGGATCTCGCTCGGATAGGACAGATTAGACACGGGCCGCGACTTCACTCGGTCCGATCTGATTTATGCGCTGTAAAAGACGCGATAATGGCGCTGGTAGATTAGGCGACCGCGTTCGTGTCGTCGGCAGTTAAAAAATACATCACCCGACCGGAGAGGAGAGGCAGAGCGCGTGTGCGAGATTCGGCACACTGAAAATCGAGCAGAGAGGAGCCCGGGGCTGCTGAAAGGAAGTGAGTTTAAGGACAAGGGAAGGATGCAGGGGTAGCTGCTCCCCCTGCACGCAGCGAGAGCACGTTAGAAAACCAACGCCTCCGCCCCCTCTCCCGCTCCTACGTCTCAGCTATAAAACACAGATAAAGGGCGACTCTCCCTGTTTAAGGGTGCTGCAACAAGATCGACCGGTTATGCTCGCGATTCTAAAAAAAAGGAATCGGCCGGTTTCCCGGTAAAACGTCGCGCAGTTTTCGGGAAGGCTCGTCACGGGAAAACGCTCCGGCGATAAAACCTGCGCCCCTTCCTGCCGCGGCCGGAGGTCTCGGAGAGGACGAAAATTGTCAGTCCAACGGCCGTAAAAGCTTCCGTCGAAAAACGCCGCGCTGCTGGGTATTTTAAAATACTCTTCTGCCGCTCCCCCGAAGCTTCCTTCGGTTTTTCGAATCTTCCACCGAGAGCGTCGCCCGCGCCCGCGTGTTTAAATTATTCATCCGCACGTAGCGCATACATAATCTGCACGATTTCGAGATATCGACGAACCCTTAAGGGATTTATTCACTTAAATCAAGATGCTTGAAATTATAAACAGAAATGTCACGTAACATTTATCGCGATATAAAACTTGTATTTAGAGTTTCACGTGTGATTTGTCTGCATTCATGAGAAATTTCACAATACATTTCGCAATTTTGCACATATAACCTTGTGTGGTAAAGCCCCAATTATAAAATAGTAGCGCATTAAAGTCCAAACAAATTTGCATTATTTTGAAACTTTCTTAATTTTATACATTTTTTACATTTTTTCTAAGCCCTATTTTTTACAATAAGCCTTTAAAATATCGTTAATATGTACACTGAGAAAAAAATTTACTAAATTTCAAAAAACGTTTGTTTGGATAGTACTGTGAAGATATTTGTTTAAATTAAATAATTATTTTCAAAAATTAAATAAAGAAGTTTTAAATATAAATTTGTTTCTTTAATTTTAGAAAATAATTACTTAATTTAAACAAATATCTTCACAGTACTATTCAAACAAACGTTTTTTGAAATTTAGTAAATTTTTTTCTCAGTGTGTAAGTTTTTTGTCAAAAAGCGAAAATATCTTCCTCATATCGATAATATCATATCAATAATGTCCAGATAATGCTAAGCGAAGTTGCTGATTTTGGAATTTCGGAATTTTACGGTCGCCGTATTAGACCCGCCATTTCAAATTTTAACTTTTTGAACTCAAATTCGTAATCAGAGACCCCGAAATTATCAAATTATCGTATTTATCAAATTTAACTTCATCGAGAGATGGAATGTATAACTCAAAGGGCTAAATCGTCGAGGCGGGCGAACGAGGAGTGACCTTTGCTCTCGCGGCGAACCGCTACCGATAAATCGCTTGCGTCGGCCGCTCCGACGCGCTGCGAACGTGTAATCTCGTTAACTTTTACGGTCACGAGCGGCGTTAATTTTTCACGTGAACCAACACCTCGCAAAGGTTCGCACTAGGAGATGTATTCTAAATAATTCAGGTCAGAAAAAGAGAGAAAGAAGGAGAAAGAAAGAGAGAGAAATGAAAAAGCACGTTACAGAAACGCAATGCCGCGTTGCTATACCGCGCCGGTGATACGACACAGACGCGCGACAGTTACGAGGACGTCTTTTATCTCGCGGCTCTTTGAAGACCGCTCGATCAAAGAATCCGCGGCTCTTTATTCGATTTTAGCCCGCCGCTGCACTCCCCTGCCTCCGCCTGCTTGCCGTTCGACCGCCTTCGCGGGTTCCGCTCTTCTTCCACTTCGAGTATCCCGCACCCGATATAGAACCATCCGGTAACGAGATAACTAGTTTACTCGACTTTGGTGCGGAGCCTGATCGCACCAGCATTTCAACTGGATATCCTACACCGGCTTAATGGGATTGCAATGTTGGGCAATATCAATCGAGGAAAATTTTCCTGGATTGAGACGATGATCGATAGTTGAAATTAGCCGATCGTCACGTATGATATCACAAATACTTTCATCGATTGATTAGATTAATGATTAATCAAACAACAAACAACAATGTAACTGATTAATGGTTAATCAAACAACAATGTAATTGATTACATATTTATTAATAATTAGTTTTATCAATCGACTATACATACGGTGATTGATTAATTTCGATTATCGATTTGCCGATTATTTCAATCACGAGACACTCTCGTCAATTAATGCTCAATATTGTGGAAATATACAGTGGTTTGCATAGGGATTGCGACACTTCTCTTAGACCAATTTATAGACACGCGAACTTAACAAGTTGCGCAAGTTTGGGGAGTTGAAAGAGGTTCGGGAGTTGTGACATTTTTAAATGCTAGTTGAACAAAAAGAAATCTATAAACAGAAGTGTAAATATCATTATATTGTATAAACCTGTCCCCAAAAGAAATGTTTCAACTTTCAAGTAACAGTTAATCCTTTCATCCCTATAATTTATCACAGAATATATCTTTAATGATCGTGAATATTTCATATCCCTACAATTTGTCACAGAATATATCTTTAATGATCGTGAATATTTCAATCCTTTCGACAGAATATTATTTTTAAAAAATTATTCTTTTATTCTTCTATTCATAGAAATTATAACTCGTGTGTCATGATTGATAATTTTGAGCTAACGACGACGTGAAGAAAAAAGAAGGACATTTTAATGATCAGTGGGTTGAATAGCGATATGCCGATGATCTCGAGTGTGTCATTTTTCGTGTTTGAATCGACATGCAAATTATGAATATGCTAATATCGTAAGTAGACGAGAGAGAAGAAGAGACAGACAGAGAATAGATAGATCGACAGAGTTGCTCGTGGTTCGCCGGCCTAAAAGAGCGCTCGGCCGGCTGCCCATACGGGTTTTCTGCTGGCTCGCTTTGAACTTTTATCACCACGAGGCGCGTATAATCTACTTTTTACTCGTCGCACACGTGTCTTCGAGCTTTACGTTCGCGAGCTGGTAGCCTGCGGGTTCCCGATGCGCCGATACATTACACCCTTTTATTTCTGTCGGAAAAAAGACCCCGTTCTCTTTATTGCTTCTCGCCCGCTGCCCGTTAAAAGTTATACTCGTGCTTCGCGTCCAAGTACAGTGCGCGCGCGATCGATGACGCCTCTCGATGCCCATCGATCGTGTCTCTTTAAAACCGCGCAGCCCTTTCGCGCGAGGTCGAAATCGAAAAACAACCAACAATCGAGGAGTGTGAATTTGGATGTCGAAGTTAAGTCAAAAGTTAAAAATCAAAAAAGGTTTGAAACATTTAAAGTGTTTCCTATCAAAGTTAGTTGATATAAAAATGACAAAATATAAAAGTGAAAACACACTGAAAGAAAAAAAACTAAGAAATAAAAATCCAAGAAAAAATATTTATTTTGTGATAACATATATATTTGTGCTAATGTAAAATATTTTCCAAGTAAGAAAATTTTCTTAAAAAATTTACACTATCACATGATGTGAATTCGATCGTTAATTCAATACAGTATATTTATCTCACAAATAGACAACCATGAAAGTTTCTATCATTGATATTGACTTATGTCATGATAATCACGAGAATCTATCTGGGGATGAAGGTGTTTTTCGATCGAGCCCAGTCGAAAACCCGTCGAAAATAAGAGAGACGCGTGAGTGGAATCGTAAGCTACAAGAGAAATGCGATAGTGGGATTTATCTTATATGTATAATAGGATAGTATACGACGTGCGCGAGTAGTCAGAGTCCAGTTAGGTTAAATTAAAGCCGCGCGCCGCGTACATCATCAGCGAGGCGCGGTCGGCTGAAAAAGAGAAGACTCCAGATCGAACGGCGGTCGTCCCGATTGTCGATAGATCGCGGCTGCACCCTGCGGCCAGACGCTTCATAATCCCGAGAGAAGGAGAAAAGCTCTTTGCGCGCTACTCCACGCGGATCGTCTCTTCTCGCGCGTCGCCCGAGGGATCCTCGCGGTCGCTGCCGTCGTCTCTCTCTCTCTCTCTCTCTCTCTCTCTCTCTCTCTCTCTCTCTTCCTCTCTCTCTTTTTCTTGTATGCGCTCGCGCTGTTTATTCCCACCCCGCCTCGGGAAATTATGCAAAGCGCGATGCAAATTTTCCGAGCCAGCGTGCGCGCCGCTCTCCTAGAATTGTCATTAGCTTGCGCACGACAAACGAGCGCGACGCGGTAGCTCGCAAATAACGGGGTCGCTCGCAAATTTTCCGGTTACCACGACGTGGTGCCGCGCACCACGTTCGTGGGCGAACCACGCCGGCAAGTCGCGGCGCAACAAGTTAGCCGGGACGCTCGCCTTAAGATTCCAACGAATGCGGCGCGCGGGAGAATTTTCAGTCTGAATCGCAAGAGCATTATCCCTCCTTTTGTGCGAGCAACGAGCGCGCTAAGAGCACGTCTTACTATAGCGGCCACTTTGAATTATCATTAAGGCTCGCCTGTAACCTAGGTAACAGTGTACAGTGACGCGTTAAAGCGTTAATTCTCGAATTAACCACCATCGGCTGTCGAGCACCACGGAATTAATACGCGAATGTGCGCATCTTCGTGCGCGAGGGGCGCGCTATCATTCATCGGGTGGGAATTAACGACTCGCGCGTATCGAGTCTCTCGTCCGAACGAGTCCCTCTTCCGCGTTAACGAGGGCCCTCCAACGAGAAGGAGAGACCTCCTCTTTCCTTCCTCGCGCCCGCGGCCGGTGGAAATCTCGTGGGCGTGAAATACGCGTTTCTTAAGGTCCTCCTAAAGTCCGCAGCGAGACGTCGCCGAGCAATAAAATTCGTTCGCGTCGCATTTCTTCAGATTTGGCTCTCGCAAATCCCCGCGCTTCGCCTCGCCGCCCGGCTCCGCGCCGTTTCGGAATTCGCGTGCGTGCGCGAAGGAGAGAGAGAGAGAGAGAGAGAGAGAGAGAGAGAAAGAGAAAGAGAGACGGCAAGAGAGAGAGACGACCTCACGGGTGCGGAATTATGCGCGCGTACGCGGAATCGGACGTCCGCAGTGAATCAGACGCTTTTACGACGCGCTCGAAAATCGCGCACGGAATTCTCTCTCCGACCTTCTCTCTCTTTCCCCTTCGCGCGCGCGCGAACGCCGACAATCGGTCACAGTTTCTTTCTCGGAATGCGCCAACGTTATCCGCGCCCGCAGGATTTATCACCCCGGGACTTCTTTCGGCCGCTCGCGGTGACCTTTCGCGGCTTAACGGAACGCGGTCGAGGATCCGTCGGGTTTAAACGATCGGCCGTGGGTAGTTTCGGCCCGACGAGAGAGCTCGGATCTCTCGGACTCCGGCACGCGGTGGAGACTTCTTCTCGACGAGGTAGAGGAGGCGCGCGTCTGTCTTGCTCGTTTTGCCGCGACCTTCACGAGCTCCCCTTTCGCTTCGCGTGCGTGGATATTTGATTTCTTCAGTGTAACCACGCGAAAACGCGATGTCTGCAAGATGAGCGAATAACAACGCGCATCGATGAGATCCATGTTTGTGGTCAACGGAGTCATAGGGAGAATTTTCGCCAATTTCGCGCAAGCAATTATGAATCTGCATATAAAACTATTAAAGCCGGACCAAAAGTAGCTTTCTAGATAACTCATATTTTAATTTCACACACATTCCGACAAAAATAGATTATTTCGTAAAGTATCAACTTTTTCTTGATTTTATTCTAACTTTTACACAAATAGACAACAATTTCGAGGGGATAAAGAGAAGAAGGAATAATAATGAGAATAATTGGATACTACGGTTAGAATTGACAGCGCTACTCGTCGATTACGCTTCCCCCTGTTTGTCGCAAAACTCCGCGTAATCCCGCGTAGTCGTTATTTTTTTAATTTATCGGAAAAATTTCGACACTGGAGGAATAATCGTCGGCTCGTGGCACCGCGGATTACGACTGTACCGAAGGGAGTTCAGCCCGGAATATTTTGCGTGCGGCTGAAGCCGCGCAAAATTATCCGAACTTTCCCCGCGCTAAACATAATTATGATTACCAACTTCAAATATGGTCGCAGCCGGCAGCCTCTAATTTACGTAGCTGCCACGGACGCGTAAATAAATGTTTGCGGGTTGTGATGGCGCGCGCGTGCGCCTGGCTCGAGATAACGAGCCAAATATCGTCCGGTGCTTTTCCCGTCGTTGTACCGGCGAATTATTTCCACCTTCGAGATCTTTGACGCGCAGAGACGGCTTTTGCGCGCGGCTTTCCACCAGCGGACGCATCAAGAAACACGGTGCGACGGCGAAAATTACACGCGTCTCACGAACAACGGATTTCCAAGTCATCCAAGTGGCTTCCGCTATTCGGCGATTCGCGGCTTTTGCACCGCGAGAATACTTCGAGATACATCAGCGGGAACGTCGGAAATTTTCAAGACCCGCGATAATCCGAGGAGCTTAGAGAGTTTCGAAAACAGAGGGTGGTGTGCCTGGAGATCCTAGAAGATCTTCTAAGATCTCGGTGCGATTTCGAATTCGACTATTAACACCGACACTTCGCTTCGCCGTGAGGAATCCACCCGCCTTCACCGAGTTACCCGTCGGCTGTCGAGATACCCTCGAGGCGAAGGGCCGCTCTTTCTCCTGGTATCTACCTTCCGCCCTATAACCATCGGCCGGCCGCCGCCGACGTGCGCCGCGAAACGTCTTGGCGAATCGCCACCGTCGAGCCATAAATCTAATCGGCCCTCGTCGTCGCGGGCGCGCACTCTTCTCTCGCAGCAACGCTTCGTCTCGCCGCTTTTCTCGATCTCCACAAGATCGCCGTCGAGGTCAGCGAGATGCGATCGAAGCGCGATTACTGCGAGCCGTGTCGGCACTTCGCGCTGAAAGCTCCCTTAATGGACATGCGATCTCGCTTCCGACACCCCGCCGGTAATTCCCGCGCCGACGATCGCGATTACTCGTCGTATTCGCTTTTTTCGTCGCGGATAATTCATCTCTCGGCCCTCGAAGTGTCCGCTCGCGCCTCTTTCTCCCTCCCCCTCACCGACGTGAAACATATGAATGACTTCGAGATCCCGGATGGATTCATCAGAATTCAGTCGGAGTCAATCAAGATTTCTGATTAACTTTGACAGAATTCTGGTAATTTTATTTCCGAATCGTATTTTACGCCAGAAATTCGCCAAACTTCTTTTTCCGTGTAGGATATTACGTCTCTAAGATATACTTTAGATATTTGTGCTCTATGAATAATGTTTGTGTCATTCTACAAACTGCAAGGTTGCCGACGCAGGATTATAATAAACTCTGACTCCCTCGCGTCGAAGACGCGCGGCCGATCGCGACCAAGGACTTTGTGTATGTGGGAGAGACTCGCGATAATTTAACTCGCGTCAGGTTTACATTGAGCAGCGCGTTAATCAGCGGTCAATTAACCATACATCGGCTAATGTAACTGCCGAGCGTGACGATTAACCGAGTGTATACGTGTGCGTGCGCGCGCGCGCACCCGGTCGAAACCGAAAATTCCCGCCATTCGTGGCGAAGGTCGGCGCAATTTATGTCGACAGCGGTCTCGGTAACTGCCGGAGTTTCGGACGTACCCCGACCCTTGACCCTGCGCAAGCGAATGAGTTACGAGGTGGGAGGCCGTTCGATGTCGTTTCCTTCGTAAACTTTGGAAAATCGTTAGCTCGTGCCGCGCCTTCGACGCGACGCTTGCGATTATTATTAAGACCCTGTTTCCCGCAGATTGCGACGAAAGGGAAGAAAGTAGGGGTGTTAATTGCTACGGAAATATCGAATTACTGACGTAATTTTAGTATTCTACGCGAAGGAAACATTATAGCGTGTTTTCTTTCGTCTTTCATATAAATTCTTTTCATTTTTAGTAAGTTTATGCATTAAGAGAAAAAATGTCTAAAGAATAAAAATATTTATTCGGTGGGCATTAATAACGTATATTTTCTTACCTAAAATATAAAGTACTTTTTAAATAAGAAAATATTCATTTTTCTTAAACCTTAACTTTTTACGGAGAAGCAATTGTTTGTTCTATGTGAATAAAATATTTGGGTCAATATATTATTAGTAGCCAGTGAATAAATATTTTCTATTAAGATATTTCTTTTCTCGATACGCAGGAATAAATTGCTGAGAGAAATAATAAATTTTGCTAGAAACAAAGCAAATTGTTTAATAGCACATTTCAGTTACTAAGATTCATAAATAGCACATATGAAACAAAAGGATAATCAATTGCTGCAGAATGTCTCGGTCTACTCCTCGGTTACAAGATGCTACAGTAATTCGTGCCATGAAATTCTCTCCGCGCAAAGTGAATGTGAATTTGCGCGTAACTGCTTTTAGCGTTATTATTTAAGAAACGGTTCAATGATTGTTCTATGAAAGAGAGAGAGAGAGAGAGAGAGAGAGAGAGAGTGCGAATAGATAGCGTTTGCCAACGAGGATGGCTAAAATTTGAGAACCCGCGTTGCAATCAGCGACAGGCAAAGTGACTCGTTACCGACGAACTTTTGCAGATCGCGTCGCGGATAAGACGAATTCCCGGATACGCGGCGGAGGTAGCGATAACACTGGCATAATTGCGCGGAATAACGCGCGTTCTCTCGACAAACGACTTCGCGGACGTTTATTTATTGCGCGTGGGAGCCGGGGGATAAGGATCCGTCGAAAAAACGTGGCGCGGCGGGACGAGGTGAAGGCGAGGCGAAGCGAAGTGAAACCTCTCCTACGGAAGAGAGGTGCAGCGGTAATGCGTTATTACGAGTCGAAATGTCGGTATTGTGCCCAAACGACCCACGCGGTCTTGTAGTTGAAATTGGACGGCACGACGGCGGTTAAAAGGGCTCGTTATTTTCGTAATAACATCTCGTCTCGGGCCTGCGTGCGTGCGTGCGTGCGTGCGTGCGTGCGTGCGTGCGTGCGAGCCATGAGACTCGCGCGCCTTGTGACGATTTTGGCGGTTAAGAGACAAAAAAGAAAAGCTCGTTGGAAACCGCGGCGGTTCCCGTTACGTCTGATTAGCTCGAACTGTGTGAGTGTTATTCTGATCCAGACTAATTAACACTCGCGCGGCGGCGCGGTAGCCCGCGCGGTCGTGGCGCGCAAACTTTCCGCGTTTCTCTTCGCGAGATTTGCGCTTTCAATAGCCGATCGGCTGTCTGAAGGATGCCAAACTTTACCGGCAGACATTTTCCCGCCAAGCTTTAGTTGCACAGCATTACAACTGCCTCGATACAATAAAGATACACGCAAAAATGTATTGAAGCATTGTTTCAATATCTGATTTTGTTCAATAACTAAAAAATCTACGTAATCTATTTGCAAATTAGTATGGAACTTTTTTGTTTAACCTAATCTATATGTACACGAGGTATAGAGACGCTTAGTGTCAAACATTATGTATATGTACGAGAAATGCGAAAAGAATAGCGTGATCGAGCCATTGCTTATCTGACCATCGTTTCTACGTTACCCACATTTTGTGGAGATCTACCTTTGACATCCACCTTTTCGTCCTCTAATTGAAAAAGAAAAAGAAGAAGCAAAAGAAAAAGAAGAGTCGCATTTTGCTCTCAAAAGTCGCGACGAGTTGAGAAACGCTGCGCGCCGGTGCGCTCGTAAAGTATCGTAGCAAAAGTGCAACTTCGCCGTTTTTGCCGTTGCGGCCTTATCTGCCGCGTTTGCGACAGATCGGTTTAAGGTGTCCGCCGCCACGCCACTACAATATCCGGCTGATGCTTGCGCAAGAGACTTACGGCCCAATTACCGGCGGGCGAATGTTTCTCGGATGGGAGGTAACCGTTGCGGCGAGTCGCCGATACCGATCGATCTATCGTCGTCGTTTGCGGCGCGGAGCTGAAATTTCCGCGGGTGCGCTTTAATGAGACCAGAGTTTCGCGTTTTATGTCGCCGAAATTACACGGTGCACACCACCTACGTCTCCTCCTCCGTGCTCGGCAACGCACCAAACTCCGAGCATTACCCCCGGTCCCGCGCCCGCGATCGTTGATTTTGCTCGCTCGATCGATCCCGAGAGCCGCTCGAATAATTGCAATTCCACCCTCGCGTGGTAGGCGCAAATCACAAGCGTTCTGCAACAAGTAGTTATCAGCGGCATCGAGTTTCTTGTGTGCCCTCGACAGGCGCAATTGCCGTGGAGAGAAACAGAGAGAGAGAGAGAGAGAGAGAGAGAGAGAGAGAAAGGGAGGGAATAAAAGTCACGGAAGATTAATAAAGGAAAAACGACCAACGCGCTGCCGAGTTTACTTAATGTGGCACACTTCTCATATATTCTCCTCTCTTTCTCTCCATCTCTCTATCTCCTCTTTTTTCCGCGCGCTGCGGATGGGAAATTTTTGCAGCGCGCGAACGGAAGAAATTTTGAAACGTCGAGAACGCGGCGAACAATGCGCTTCGCAGTGACGCGCATGATTATATCCAGTTCTATAATTCTAATTAAGTATTCTCGAGCACGAAGCCAGTCAGCCAGCCGCGCCGCGGGTATCTCTAAGATAATTAGGGATGCGGTAAGAATGAAAATGATCAAACGGTACGCTCCGCGCGCTCAGCTCACCTCACCTCGCCGCGCCTCTCGACGCTCTTCCACCGGAGGGTTATTACGGGACATACGGATTTTATTCGAGCCGCTAGTAGTAGCCAGGCAGCGGCAATTGGCTTTTCAATCGCGCATCGGGGCCTTACATTATGATCTTGAAACGGACCTAAGGAAAATTGCGCAACACCTTGCTTTCGCACCAGTGAAAGCGCGCGAGCGCGGAAAGGTAATGAAGTCACGTATTGTACGGCTCGCCGGGGGTTTCCACGAGGGAGAGAGAGAGAGAGAGAGAGAGAGAGAGAGAGAGAGAGAGAGAGAGAGAGAAAGGGAGAAAGAGCGCGCGCGGTTTCCTTACTCGACATTAGTAATTTTATATACCGCCGGAATACCCCCTGCCTTCCCCGACACGTCCGCCGAGATAGACACTCGCGAATCGTCGTTCGGGGAAAAACGCAATAAAGTTCTCAGACACCGAGCAGTGCGCTTTGCGCTAGTTAGCGGCTAAGTGCCCGGCACGTAAGAAGGACCCGTTATGTAAGCCCGTTCGCGATTAGTGCGCTTTTGCATGCGAGTTAACGCGCGCGCAGCATCCGCGCGGCTTCGCCGTTTATCCCGCGCGACTCTCGCGGCTCTTACGGCGCAAAGCGCCGTCATAATGCGCGCGCTTCATCAGGAAGAAACCGGGCTACTTTCTTCCCGGTCTCTGATTATTGCTGAGGAATGCTCCCCGTGATTACTTGGGACTTTACCCGACGTTGACCCTTATGCGGGTAAACGGAGTCTGCCGGATGCATAAGGAACTAACCCCTTGCGTGGCAAGCCTGAGAAAATTTCGCGGGATAAAATGATATCCTTTATTTCCCCTTTGTCGCACTTATTGTCAAAAAATTCCCTTTCAGTTAATCCTTCATTATCAAATTTCTCCTCACTGTTCCGTTTTAAACTTGTAGCAAATACAAATTAGAGATATTTTATGTGCTGTCTTTCAAAGTTCTTCAAAAGAAATTTCTGGAGAAAGAAATGCTTATTTAATAGAAAAAAACCTGCCCCGCAGGGACAATTGCGCAGTTATTTTAAATCACTCCTGAAGAGATTAAATCTCGATGCGGTAAATGTAAGTTTTATTAAATATACTGAAAGCCATATTGAGATAAACAAAGTCGTTAAGTTGCAGATATATATATGGGGAGTATAAATTTTACTTTTTTGATACGCGAGAAAAATAATCTCTGGACCCGGCGGAGCTCGTTTGCCCGAATAAGGAGCAGCAACGTTGATTAATAAAACGTCGTTATATCGGCTTAATCACTGCCATTTTTTCTCAAACTGAGAGATTTGTAATTCGCAAATTGCAATTATTGCGAGGATTAAACGTCTTCACTCGGCAGTTACGTTTGCTGCGCTGTTCGCAGCCAAGCGGAATCGTAATTGTGATTCTTCGAAAATTTTGTCTCTCGCTCTTATAATGCGTTCCCGCGCGGATTTTAATATCCTTTTTAAAGAGATTCACGCGCGCACGCGAGAGGGATCGAGTCGCCATTCCGCGCAACCTTCCGATCAATTCTGGATGCTCCTCGGCTGTACTTGGAACAGTTATGGGAACCAGGTCGCGGGGATTGTTACACAACCGTTGATGGGCGAGGCTCGGGTTCGGAGCGACCACGGTGAAAGTGAAAGATTCTACTCCTTAGTGGCGGCGCCTGCGCGCGATACATCCTTTCAAACGATTGTCGATTAGTGCCGGTCGACGTATACCGATTTAATATATGTATATATATATATCTATGAGATGCCCACCACCTTGACACCGATCGACGATTTTCCTCCGATTGCTCCGCGGTTATTAAGCGTCTCGTTTGAACCGCGCGCTCGATTTTCTGCCGTGCTGAACGGCGCCGAGCGTGAAATTTACCGGAGCGATACGCGGAAGGGGGGAGGAAGGGGGACGAGAGGGTCTTTTTCCCCGTGCGTTAACTAGTTTCTGACTGCGTGAAGAAAGAGGAGAGCGAGGGAGATCAAATTCGATCTTCATTACCCGACTCGACTGCCACGCAATCGCGAACGTCGGCGGCGCGAAAATCAGCCGCGCGAGGATCGAGATTATTATCCCGCGCTCTCGCCTAATACAGTTCTCCCCGCGATTCCGTCGCTTCCGCCAAGCCGCGCGGAAACGCGCGAAATATACTCCACTTTGTCTTCGTTAACTCGAGAGGCTTAACGGGGAAAAACGCGGAGGATTCTCGCCCCGCGGCAATGGCCGATCCGCGGCATCCAACCGCGGCAGATGCACCGCCGAGTCGAGCCGAGCAGGATGTTGAAAACCTAACACACGGAGGCAGTTGCTCTCTCTCTCCCTCTAGCGCGCGCGCGCTCTATCTCTCTCCTTCTCGTTGGGTCAGACCGGGTCGACATTGCACGAGCATTCTGCACGCTCCTCACACATGAACGCATCCTACATCGTATCCCGACTAACTTTCACGCCGAGATTCGCGCCGGCCGGAGAAAAGTTATGTTTCTGACACGTATGTAATGTAACCGGAATATCTGCCTACTCGCGCACCTCGGCAATTTTCCTCACGAGCCTCGACTGCGCGCGACTCGCACGCCAATTAATTCTTTTGCCATAGATTTCCGGCTGGGAGCTCCGAGCGCCATAACCCCCCATTGGCAAAGCGGTATCCCGCGAAAAGTCTCGTTTAACCCTGCCTAAACCTCCACTATGACTCTGAAGTCACAATCTAATTTCATCATTATTTATCTCCAATATAAATGTTGTTCTTGTCTTGATCGATGTGAAAGTCACAATATGGCTGCCCAACATGACCTCAAAGTTACAAATCTATTTTAACAAAATAAAAAATTAGGAAAATAAAATTTCACCTTATACATATTTAGTATTTTAGTTTTAGACATTCTATGTATATGAAAGATTTTTTAAACATGTGAATGTATGTTTGACTTTCTTCCTTGAACATTTTAAACTTCTTCTTTGTGACTTTCATTAATTCTCAAAGATCTTATAAAGAACAAGAGATAATTAATTCCCTCTTAACGGAATAAAAGTCATGCTATCTTTCAATTTCCATACGGGATACTCTGAAGATTAAACATCGTCGAGCTACAAAACTCTCTCAAGTCGCGTCAGTTTTCCCGTCAGTGTCCCGCGCTCGAGGCGGAACCAGCATTCCCCGAAAGTTTACACAAAATCGACACGCGGGCAGGTAGCGCGAAGTTGACGAAGCATTTTCGTAAATGTTTAGGCAGTTACACTTAGAAACGTGTAAAGGGTCGAGGGGTTAAGAGCCGCCGTCTGCGTGGGTGGGCGGCGGCTCGGCGAGGATCGACGCGCGATTAAATAAACGACGATTTTATCAGCCCCGAGATTAGAGTTATCCTCCCGGATGGCGAGCGAGACAGAGGGAGGGGGGGAGGGAGGCAGATAGAGATGAGCAGAGTGTTAACTACGGTGCGTATATCGCGAATAACCTAACCAGGCAAGAGCACCGGCCGCTCGCTCATCTACGTTACGTTACATACGTGTACGCGTGTAGCGAGTGGTTGGGCCTACGGTCGTGAGATAGGCCGGTTTGTCGCACGTGCGACCGTGGGATCGTACAAGCGGAGCAACGGCAGCATCCCTGTTATTTACTGCCGGCTACCTTCTGTCCCTCGGGAGAGAGCCGGCGGTAATTAAGAACGGCTGTCGAGCGATGCTTTACCAAGAAACGACGAAACTACGAATATATCCCCCTCCGACCGCGGCGCAACGCCCGTGCCCTTGCTTGGAAATTAATAATATCTGTGTGCCTGCTCTCTCTTTCTTTCTCCCTTCTCTGTCTGCCTGCCTGCCTGCCTGCCTGCCTGCTTGCTTGCCGCTTTGCTCGCTTTGCCTACCTACCAACGATCAGGTGAGCCCCAAAGTCCTCGCGTATTTCCCAAGGTCCTAATTAACGTCCTGCCGGAGCACTTTTCGCGCGCGAACGCCTTCCTTGACGCTTATCGCGCCGCCTCTGTAACGTCGACGTGTCTCCGACGGACAACCGGATAAGGGAGACGGACGATTAATCATCGCGCGAGCGCGGCTCAGGAGCAAATCGGTGCTTCGACTTCGCGGACACGACAACAAATCTTCGCCGCGAGATCTCTCGCGAACGGCTTCGCGCGGCTGCGAAGGGAAAAGAAAAGGAGGAGAGAAGAGACGAGAGGACCCTTCGGCCTACCAGATAATAACGGCGTTGGCGAAGTTTCCTTTCCGGTTTCCACTGAGCGCGGTGAACGTTATTTTGGAACGTGCGCGCTGCGGCCCGCGATCGCTTAATTACGGCTTGTTGCACTTAAGACCGCCGATAATGATCGGGGACGCGATCGGGGTTTGGATAATGCTACATTCCCTCGCTCTCGACCGGGTCGCGCGCTCATCCTGCCTTCCTCCTCCTCCTCCTCCTCCTTTTCCTTCTGCTCTTCCTCCTTCGCCGTCGCTCGTGCGTATGTGTTGATATAACGTTATTAGGAATAATAAGTAACTTAATTTCGCGGAATGGCGTGCTACCCCGTACGTACCCCCCGCCATTAGCCGTACGTAACATCGGCGCGGCAATTACGGCGAACGGCTCGGTCGGCCCCGTAACATCGTTTAAATTCAAACATCGATCGTCTTGTTGCGAACCGTACGGAATTACAGCGCATCTTCCGAGCGCAGAGGCGCCGGGCCTCCACCGTTATTATTCGCGAGGCCGCAATTCCTCCTTCAGATAATGAAATATTACTTAAGCGCTTACTATCGTATTTTGATGCGCTCGTGTCAGCGCCGGGAAGTATCCCCGAACACGCTGGTCCCTCGCGCTCGTCACGATCGCTCCTCCGTGTGCCCGACTAGAAATTCAAACGGTTATCTGGTAAGTGCAAGGTGATGTTATCACGGTAAGTTACATAAACGTGTCAATCGGGACCTTATTGATAGTAAGGATTATTAATAATTAGGAGCCGCGTCACCTTATGCAAACCAGATAACTGATTGGATCTGATGAAGACCGTGAGATAGAGATCAGGATTAGGCGGGTTGCTTATCTGAACATGTTCAAAGAGACACGACGCGCGCGGTCGTAAAGTTTTCAATTCAGCCCGCCATGGAGACGCGGGTCGCTCTTCAGGCGTGAGTGGACGCAAATCCAAGATGAGCCCTTCGCTCTCATCTTTAACCCGCCATCCACGGAGCGTTTCGTTTACCCCTCGTTATGTCCGGCCTCTCGTCTCTCGCTGTGCTGCCGCCCCGCCGCTTGTTGGCCAGCTCCCTATGTTAATCGTCCGCATGGTTGCGAGCCCGCGCGCGCTCGCCCACGGCCCGCAATAATTAGACAATCAACGGGGATCAAGGGCGCGACGGTATGCTGGCCGAATGACCATCGCGCACGCGGGCGCACTCTAGCCGGCGCATTAAAACGCCCGAGTAAAATTAAAGCCCCCGCTTTTGGTGGGGCAGTCGAGGAAGCGCGGCCGGGAGCAGCGGGGAGAGGGGATTTATGCTTTACTGCCCTTTACTGCCCATGCTGGACCCGGCTACTGCCCGCGGCATACCACGGTGGTTCTCAAGCCGGCCGGGTTACAAAAAACGAGCCGCACGAAAGGCGCATCGTTTTGTCCTTGGAGCGTTTATCGGGTATGGCGTGTGTTGCGAAATTGGGCACGCTGTGGAGGTGTCTCGGGTGCACCGACGGCGCGACTTCTCGGCTTGCGGTTTCTTCTGCGGTTCGCGTCGCATTTAGAGACGGAGAGAAGGGGAAGCGAAGGAAAGAGGAGGAAAGAGAGCAAGAGGGAGGAAGGTAGATCTCGAGTGTAATAAAGGCGAACGGCCGGCCATACGGCGGTATTAAATCGCCGAACCTATCGAAGCCGGGGACGAAGATCGACGTGGAGAATCGCGAAGATCTCTGAGGAACATTTCAGGAATTTAACAAAGTTTGCGTGCGTTCGATGCGAGCGGAGCACCAGGAAGATCTTCGATTTCTAATTTCGCAATGGCGAATGCTGTTCCGCGAGATCGAACTTGGTCACGGCGATCGTCGAGATTGGGAGACACTGAGAGCGAAGGACCCTCGCGATGAGTATTACGTTACGACGCCTACCATGAATGTGACCAGGGCTGTTTGCCCGGCGAACCGCACAGAGGAGGACCCCTCCTCGTCACTCTACTGACCTTAAAGTACGCGAAACGCATTCGGGCTCGTTGTGTTAACTGTCGGAAGGCGGTTCAATCGGACGGGATTGCGAGAGGAGACGCGCTCACACTCAGCAATAGTAATCTGAGACTATCCAACGGTCTCTCTTGCTCCCCGGGGACTTCACGGGTCTTCCCGTCGCATTCAGCAGTAAACGCGCCGAAGATAAGGGTTAATCGCGATTTATCGTCGCGCGGATTAACGCCTAGGAAATATATCGCGCGCGGAATACGAACAAGTTTCCGAAGGCGATGGAAATATCGACGACGCGGTGTTAGGCAAAGCAGCTCCTTTGCGTCTTCATAAAATACGTCGTAAAATAGAATATCCGTCTTTGTCCCTTATACACCCTTTAAACCATTTGGTCGATCTGCACCAAATTTTGCACAGTTACTCTCTACAATCTTGCGGGAAACATAGGCTACATGAAACCTGGACACCCCATCTCTCACTCTCTGATTTTCATCCCCTTGACACTTTGTGATATCCCGGCCAACTCTGGGCAGTTTAAGCTAGTTTCTTATACAATAGAGTTAATTCCAGTTCCACAAGAAAAAGGTCTGTTTTAATTAAAATATTGTTTCGATCGGATGTTGAGACAATATTTTTTTGCACACGGAGAAAATGTTTGGTTATATTAACGTGAAGTTCAATTTTAATGAACGAATCAACGCGTTTTGTTTGAAGGAAACGGAATTTATGGTTTTTGGAAAACCCAACTTGGAAATCTCGAGGTACTTCTCGGCTTTCAGATCAATTTAAAAGCTAGGGGTAGCAAATTTAAAATTAGATCAGTATTCTGATCCTATATTTCGCCTCAAGATTCATTTTCAGATATTCAATAAAATTACTTGTACAGCATTCGAGGATGAACTTAAGACGATCTTAAATATAAGATCTGACCTTTAGACCTTTAAACAATATCGGGTATTGGTCGGTGAAAATTTTCTTTGACTGAAATAAATGAGTAATAAAAATTAATCGTCACACGTAATCACGGATAATTTAATTCGTCTGACGAAATTAATTAGTCACGTCAAAGTTTGACTGACAATTAATTGAATTGATGAAATTATTTGAAATGTTATATACAACGATTGATTAATTGCGACTGCTGATGTGTCCGTTATTTTAGTCGAAGAAAATCGATTATTGCCGCGTCACTGCCCTTAGATTTGAAAGTCGTCAGACGGCGCTGCGACATTTCTTGAATTTCACAAGAAATCCTGTATAAAACGTACGTGTGTCCTTGGGGCCCGATATTAAAGAAATGACGACTCAACGCACATCACGCTCTCGATTAAGCGTTCAACCGCGCGTCACCTTTTTGCGCGAGAAAATCCGATCAGAAATCCGCGGGCCCCGCCGGCCGGTAAAACATCCACGGGCGAGTCCGCGGCGACCGTTGCAAAACGTACTGACACGCCGTAGCGAAAGAACACAGTCGAGAATCTTTCGCCCCGGATCGCTCGATCGTCGCGATGCAAACGCCACGGAACGAGGGTACGGAGGAAGATCGGCGCGATCGAGGCGAAACTGCGAGGTAGAAGGAGCGAGTGGACGGACGAACGGACGGCCGCTCGCTCGCTCCTTCGTCCGCTCTCGCGCAGCGATCAAACGACATCCGACATTCGTAAACCTGGGAGGCAGCGCGTTGTAACTAGTCATTACGACGAATTCCCTTAGGTAATTTCTGCCGCTCGAGGCCGACCCGGTTTTAGAAAGTATCGGGGAAAGGAGAGTCGTAAAAAGAGCGCGGCAAATGATTCATAACGCGCTCGACTTCCTCCGTCAAAGGGGCCGGCCGCGTTTATTCGATCGATAAATAATATTGGCAATTATTGTGGTTAAACTTTAACGACAAAGTCTATCGCGCTCCTCCTCCTCCTCCGTCACTACTACCACCACTACCACCACCTCCTCCTCCTCCTCCTCCTCCTCCTTTTCGTTTCTCTTCCCGTACCCTTCGTCCCCCTTCAGTTGCGTTCTCGGCGATTACCGATTACCGATTGGACTAGTAATTATTTCCGCGCGCCGACCGACCTCCATCTGCTCGGATGTGCTCTCTTCTTCTGCTTCTTCTTCCTTATCTGTTTGTTGCTCCGCTGTGCTACTGCGTATCTTCCCTAAGGAAACGGTTCGATTACCGTGTAACGATTTCACCGCGGCCCGGGATGCGAACGATCGCTAGCTAATAAGTTATAAGTTATTCCGCGGACTCTAAATCCACTTCTACGGTCGGCTAAGATGTGATTAAGGATTTCGTCGGATATGGTGTCGTTATTTTTAATTGCCTTCCACACTTGTAAATTCAAACGGTCATCCGTTAATAGCCAGCCACCGTTGACTTCGTTAATTTTAATAGTCCCATTTCCGTTGCCGTGCGTGCGAGATATTCGGTCGCACGAGAGCGAGAGAGCGAGAGACAGACAGACGGAGAGGGAAGGAGAGAGAGAGAGAGAGAGAGACATTTGCCGCGTTCGCCGGTATGTTGCGTTTTTATCAGGCACCGATGTCAGATGGTGATAAATCACGTCGCGTTTGGCGAAATAGTTGTTTGGCCCCGACAGCAATGGCAATTTTAGAGAAATAACTTAGCGCGAGATAATAAATTGTACACCGCGCGCATCTGTGCATCTGTTCCGCGTAGCTGAACGAACGCGAAGCCGACACGCCGCCACTGTGCAGTCAGAATGCAGCCCTCGGGCACGGATCCCAGGCCTCTAAGCGGTACATAGATATAATTTTAGAATACGCTTTTTACCCAGCCAATCCGCGTGACGCGCGCAATATTATATTAGTCGATACGAAGGCCTTCTTTCGCCGCAGTTAGAAATACGACGAATAACAAGGCCGAGTCTGTCATTCGTCACAGACACCGCTGATGCACGTTTCACATTTGTCACTCTACTCTTCAAAGAAAAATTTTCGCGTAGTTTTCTTAAATTCTTCTTTAAAAAATACTCTTCATCCTGACAGTAATATCAATTTCTAGCAATGCCAATAAGTCCCAGCTTGCTAAGAAACAAATTTTTTAATAGCATATTTTAATTCTTGAAATATAAGCAACACATATCTGAAAAAGACTGGTTTAGATAAATCAATTTCTGATGAAATATGAGAGAATTCCAATGGGAAATTCCGATTGGAATTACCAGAGTTCTGTTTAAATAAACAAAGAATCTTGATAATTTGGACTGAATTTTAGCGCCAACCAAAATTTCTGAATCGTTCACTGAATACTTCACCAGAAATCGGTTTGTCTGATTCACCAAACTTTTTTCTCCGTATATGATACAAAAAGACAATTACCGCGGAATATTCATCTATCCCTCGGTTAGGAAATCCCGCAGCGACATTCGCTATAAAATTCTCCACTTGTACAAACTTGACATATCAATGCCCTTACAAGAATTTGATCGCCGTCTCGTATGTTAACGCACGAATGAACAACTAGCTCTCGAAACTATCCGAGATTCGGGAGTACCGACGCGTGCGACACTCTTCGATCAACGTCGTAAAAGATCACGATTCGATCGAGCGATCCGACCGATCGATCGTGCCGTTCGCTCATCCGGTAGGAAATCTCAAGTTTCACGCAATGATAAGTCGCTCGCGATCCTCGCTAGTTCCAACAGCGGTTCGCTCGCTCGCCACCGACCAACCGACCGGCCGATTCCGGTGAACCGGGATGAGAAGAGCTCCGCAGGAAAGATGGCTACGATCGTAAATCTCTGCCCCGGCGGAACTGGTTATACAAAATAGGCTCCGCTCCCGGGAGTTATACCTACCTACTCCGAATGCAAACTTCTTCACCGAACGCGCGCAAGCCGCCGCACGAATCCGAGCCTGGAGCCTCGCGCGGTCGCAACGAGGACCGTTTCCACTGATACACGGCCGTGCTCTCGATTCCCATCGAGATATCCTCGCTCGTCGTTCTGCTTGTCCTCGCCGATGCACGGGGAGTACACTCGTCTGCGTTTGTCCCGAAACCGGCGAGGCTGTACCTTCAAACGAAATTGGGAGGTTCCCGCGCTTCGCGAAGGTCCTCAGCCATCTCGATAACCGAGTTGAAATTTTGGTCCTGCTTTTGACCTCAAATTCTATTTAACCTGCCAGCTTTGCCAAGAAGCCTTCTTCAGAGTCTACAAGTGACAATTTGTGCGTTTTCTGCCAATCAGAAACGCTAAGTAGGATTTCAGTTTCCATGAGTATCGCACATACACTGATCCTTCAGAGTATACAGACATCTACCAAGGCGTATATTCTCCCTTAGGACCATCACACACAGAATGATATAGCTGCATATAGCATGAAATCACCTCAACAAATGAAACCACCTCAACTAGCGTCTAGAAAAAAGTTGCCAAATTGATTTGTAGAACATGCTCATTGGTCGAGACGGTTTTATGCTATGTACATGCAGCTATGCCATTTTGTATGCGATGGCCCTTAATCCTAAACATACGTGCGTAATGTAATCATATGTGTACGTATTTAAAAAAAAAAGAACAAGTTCGACGTACTAACGTGCTGGTTCCGACGTTAAAATACGAGAGAAAGGTCGACTCGGCTTGGCGCGACGGAAATAGCTAAAGTATTATGGTCTACAAGACGAAGGGTTTCTCTCTCTCTCTCTCTCTCTCTCTCTCTCTCTCTCTCTCTCTCTCTCTTCTCGCTGATAAAACGAGAAGTCACGGGCGATTAGCGTCGCCGTTCTAATAACACGAAAAATTCCCAGATGAGCTATCGTGACAGTTATCTATTACGCCATATTACTCGTGGCGAAGAGTTAAAAATATACGCGCGAGGGGCGGCACGCGAAGATGATACCGACGACGCGACGCGCAAGCAGTCTTGTAAATAATCCGCGCCGTACGAGCGTGTATCCCTTTGAAAGATCGGCGGCTGGGAACGATGACGACCGACCCGACAGCGGCGACGGCGACGACGGCGACGGAAAAACTCCGCGGCTCCGGCGATTTCGTCGAAGAGATCCGTCCATCGTGGCCGGGACTTCTTCCGCGTCGAGGAGCGCGCAGTCCGAGCGCCATGGCGCCAGCGTTCCAATTAGAGTGCGCCCGTGTGAGCGCGCGCGTGTACACGCAGGGTCGGATTTAAAGCGGAACATGTTCCCCACGTGTCCCGACACGCATCGCCGTCCTGTTGTCTCATTGTTTTATGATAATCTTTTCTTTCGTCTCTTCCTTTACACGATGCCCAAGAGCGTTATTCAGAAGAAAAAGAATATTCTTATTTGGAGAATATCTTTATTGTTGGCATGTTGAAAATAAGATTAATCAATCGTGTCATGTACGAAATTACAAGTAATTTTTGGACTGATAAAGCCAATCGAACTTTGACGTGACAGTGATTAATTTCATAAGTCGATCAAATTATTATTCGTGTAATTATATGTATGACGACTGATTAATTTTGATTATTGATTTGCCGATTATCTTTGTCGAAAGAAACTTATCTCCTTAAGTACTATGCCCGGAAAAATGAAGTGCTAAAATATTAAATTCTTTTTGACTTATTTAAACTGTATTTTTTTACTCACAGCAAATACAAATTAGATATATTTTGTATTTTATTTTCCAACGTTCTTTTTAAAAAAATAGCAATAAAGGAGCAATAAAGTTTCCAGAGATATCCTCATTGAAAAGCAAAAAAAAAGAACCCACCTTGAGGAGAAAGGGGAATTGCGTAGTCATTTTAAATCGCCATTGAAAAGATTAACACTCGCTCACGTGAGCCGAAATCGAACGTTTGAACCGATTTTTCGCACGTCTCGACGGCCGGACAACCGTGAGCCGTGAACTCTCACGGCTTTACATATAAATCCAGCGCTGCCTGTAATACCGTTAAGCTCTTCTCACGACGACGGGAACGCGGCCCGTCGCGGAGGAGACCGCGACGATGATGAGAATCTAACGGGCGCTGCTGCTGCCGCCGCCGCCGCCACCGCCGTCGCCGTCGTCGTCGTCGTCGCGCAGCTCCTCTAATCGCGACGGGCATTAAGCCGAGCATTAGAAGCCACTTCGCGCGTCTCTTTGAGCTCTTCTTTGAACTTGCTGAATGGCGAGGCGCGTAGATGATCGTAAATAAAAGCGTTTCGAGCGTTTGATTCGAGCGGAACGTCGGGCATTCTTCCCCAAGAGTATCGTCCAAGAGACACTCCAAATGAAGACAAATAGAAAAAAGAAGCTGGGAAGGAGAGGAGATAAGAAAAGAAATTAGGAGAAAACGAAGAAAATGAGGCGCAACAGGCACTTTGAAGCGACATAGTCGCAGTTTCGCTCGCGGATCCGAATTTCGGAAGATAATATACGCGCTATGCGAGAAGAATAAACAGAGACATAGGGACTTGTCGAGAGGTGACTTCCGTTTCCTCTCGGCGCTCAGATAAAAGCGGATGACGTTCTGACGTGCCTGAAACGCGTCGTATTTTAATAGTCGCTCGTCACGCGTTAAATCCTCTTTAATCTTCGACGTCGTTCGTCGGACACGGGGACTGAGATAAGGGCGGACCGTGAGACTTTTGCGGATATCGACATCCGCAAGAGTCGCGAGCGATATCGCTAACGGTAAGATAAATAAGCGTATCGTGCCATCTCGCGCGCGTTTATCCGCTTCTCCTATTTTTGTCGTGCAGCGCGGAACGACGGGGCGAGTATGCACTACCGTCCGCGCTTTTTGTCGTCACGAGTACCGCGAACAAATGCAAACTCGTCGCGAGGGTCTCGGACGTACACGCGGCGTCCTATACACTCGTCGACGTCTTCTTTCGTTCCCTTAATAACTCGCTCCGCTTGTCGATCCATCAAACCGGTATCCGAGCGTCGGATATTGTACGTGCCGCGCGTATAACGAGCGAGCCGCTGGTGTACAAGCGGATATACGCTACTTCGCCAAACTCGCCTCCTGCACGGCAGAGACCTCGTGAGTAGCTCGCGGATGAAGGCTGGGAAAAATCATCATGTTTTGTCCGCGTCTCTGAACCTTGATGGCTCGATCTTGAGTAATTATTTTTTCACGATCGATATAATTCATGATTTTTTGATCGGTTTATCTGATGAAATGCCACTATAATCGGAAGTGTCCAATTAAATTTGATCGGATACCCCGATCGGATAAATAATCCTATCCTATCGGGTAAAAATTGATCGGGATTTGTTCAGAAGTGTCCGTTTGTTAATTTTTTTATCGGATACTTTCTCTCAGTGTGAAAGAAATCGCGCGCGAATTCACGCAATTTGTCGACCCGGTCGACAATGTCGGCACGTCGGTCGGCCCTCGTCGCCGGTCTCCGAGGCGGCGTTTTTCCCGCGCGAACGACGTCGGCGCGGCAGGACGAATTAGGCACGCCGCGGCGACCAGGGAGGCATTAGTCTAAATAACAGCGCGCGATGGAAGCCGCGTACGTGTCGAACGAACCGGTCCGCGCTTTAACGGTGAAACCTTTCCCGCGGATCAATCATCATTATTTCGTTGCGTTCGAACGCCCACGCGACCGCGTCGCGACCGCGGCAGTCTACTTTATTGCGCCGTGCCCGTCGCGCAAAACGCTCGCTCGTTCGCTGCGCGCGCCGCAAAAATCCTAAAGCCGGCGCGATAATAATAATAATGCTAATAATAATAATAATAACGACAATACAATACGTTATCCCGCGGGCTCAGGTCCCACTTGGGCAACGGCACAAAACACATAATGCGGTAATATAGCGCGGTGCCAGTCATTAATTATGAATTATGAATGGGGCGCGCGAGGCTTCACTTACAAAGAATTAACACTTTCTCGCGCCGTCGACACGTTCGCCACACGGTGTGTGCTCCGGGTGTGCGCTCGCACAAGCGGCCGAAAGTGAAAGCAGCGTTAACCCGTTTTCCGCGAAAAGCAATTTACGCGGGAAACGTCTTTTGATATGTTAAGCAAGCCCCGCATTACCGAATCGGAGAAAACGGGAACAAAACGCTATTTGCATAAAACTCGGGACGAGTTCTCACTTTATTCGAAACTTCTGCCCGGCCCTGGGGAACCGGGTAATCCTTCGTGAGCTCCGATCATTGTTCGCCAGTTCCCCCGACCATCTCACTGAATACGTTTCGCGCAAGAGAGCCGCGAGATTTTCTTCCGTTCAAGTGCAAATCGAACTTTAATTGGCCGACAATATTCCCCGAGCGTCTGCCCGTTCTATCGGTTACCGTTCACACCGTTGTTGCGAACTGCTATTGTTGACGCAATGTGAAACGTATTCGTAGAGGCGTACTGAGGGGAGAGGAGGAGGAGAGAATAAACGAGGTGGATGCTCGGTAAGATCGGTGCGATCGGTGGCGATCAGTCGAAGGTCTTCGCCTGGCAGCTCCGCGTAGAAACGCGGCTTCGCGCCGCGAAATTGCGAAAGCTCCATTGTTCGGCCGTCGGAAAATTTCTGACGTCGCGTCACCCGAACAATGCAGGGGCTTTCGTCGGCCACGAAGAAACGTAGCCGTGGATAAAATAAAGAAATAAGAGAGAGAGAGAGAGGGGGGCAATCCCGGAGGCAGAAAGAAAGAGAGAAAGAGAAACGACGATAATCAGCGATGACAGATCGCGCCGATGATCGGCACGACGTGGAGTTATGAAGGCTGCGCGATTTGCGTCGTCGTCGTCGTCGTCAACGTTGACGACATCGTCGTCGTCGTCACCGTCGCCGTCGTCGTCGTCGTCGAGGCAATTTCTGCCACGAGAGATGGCTGTTTATCTCGAAATTGCTATAATTCCCAGTGTGACGCGGTATCGGAGGTACGACGCTGTCGTCGCCGCTAATGCCTCAATCAAGATTCGGAAAAATCACGATAGGAAAGAACACAGCGGGTGCTCGCGCCGTTTGCATTTTCTTACATTGTCGAGTAGATTGCATTAATACCTGCGCGCCGCTAACCATCCGTATCTCGCAGACATGTGACGAGAGAATCGTCGCGATTCCGCGAATAATCATAAGCGTCGTTTGCTCGAAGCGCGACATTAGATGGCTGTCGATGCAATCGGCGGGTTTGCGAATTGCTCGTGCAACGATCGCGATTTTGCTGCCGCTACTTTTTCCTGGTCGACGGATTTCCCATTAATCGCCCTCGTCACTCCTCTTGAAGCCATATATAAGAGAGGATATCTCTTTTAAAAATAAGGTTTTTTTAGGTGCATAGGTTACACTCGCATATCAATCAGGAATTCATCACAGTCATCACAAGATTCATTCAAAATACATTTTGAATATTAGGATGTTCAGTCTACTTGCTATATAAACTCGAACCAAATCAAGTCTCATGATATTCTTGTAAAGAGAATAGAAATTCCTCTTATAAATACATAATAATGAGCTTTTTCATATTTATGAGGAACACACTTTAAAACCATTATCAAAGAAATATTCTTTGTTGAAAATAGCTGAAAATAGCTAAAGTAAGCTAAGTAATCGCTTTTCTTAGCAATAAAATGATACTGTTCTACGTATATAGTCAAGATGTAAGCGCGGCGGCTGAGTTACTTTGAAACCAGGTCAGCTAACGTTGTTGCCGGCGAAGCCCAATTTATTAGCAGTGTTCGAAGTGAACCTTAACGAACTTAAATCACCAGCTTGATAACTAATTTAATCAACTTTATAATTAACTTAATTTAACTTTCTTAGTCGTCCGTGTGCCAATGCGCATCTCTCTAATTTTGGCTAATAAAATCTTGCTAAATGCATTTGGCTTGCAATGACAGCCAGCTCTTAGCAATGACAGCGGAACGGTTCGCCGTGAATTTGGCGAAGTTTGAAAGGCTATTGAAATTTAGCAGATATCACACCAACATGTATTTTTTTCGCAGGCATAAACGATACCGACGATGTGCGATTCGATCGCGAGATTTCGATTTTTGCCCCCGTACGGAGCGACACGACCCCTCGCGCGCGCTTAGTTAGGGAAGCCGACACGCGTGACAGGAATCCACGTAGCGCTTTACCGTCGGAATTTCATGTCGAATCGTCTGCATCCGCACCGCGCGACGCTACGTATCCCCCTTTTCTCCGTCGAAACAGCCGGTAAAGCACGAACCCGCGATCGTTCAAAACTCCAGCCGCGCGGGCGCCCTTCTGTCCGAAATCCCTCCGAAATCTCGGCGGCTCAGCATTCCGGCCGTTTAACAGAGAACGGGGGAGAGCGACCCGAATTTTTATCCGGCCGATTTGCATGTTTTAATATGCATTCCCCGTTTATCGGCAATATAAATACCAGATTCGCTTAAGCGGGCATTTCCGGCGACGACAATTAAGTCCGAAAGTGCGCCGAGCAGCCCGCCAATTTGCATTTCGTGCTGTACACAGCGCGAGCGGATTAATTGGGGGAACCTGATGGAATTACCGCGTAACGAAGAGCGGACGGATTATCCGCCGGTCCTTCGCCGTCATAAATCAAGCGATATCGACTAATCGTGTCGGCGCAAGTGTATCTCCCGCTAACTAGACAATTTATACGACGAGAAGTATGCCTACGCTTGGAAACGAGAAACGAGCGACTCACAGAGAGGAGGAGAGGAAGGGGAGAGAAAGAGAGAGAGAGACAAGATTTGCGGGTAAATCACTCTGCCTTCTACTGCTTAAAAAAGTAAAAAAAGAATAGCATTGATCTCGTTCGCGATTAGATCCAAGATATCGACGTGTATCTTTATTTTCACGATTAAAACTTTTCGAAATTAATTTTCGATTTTCGAGATTAAAATGCCACACTTGAAAACTTTACCGATAAATGCTGACTTTTTTCGGCATAGCTAACGTCATATTAGTTGCACAAAATTACAAATGCTTCTACACAATGATAATATGTGCAAAAATGAGTCGCAGCACTGCTGAATATACGACAAAAAGCGAGAAAAAATCCAAAATTGACATCTCGAACTGTCGCTGTAAATATTTCCCCGATATAAAAATGCAATGCAATGTGTGTCAAACTAATGTTTACCCCGCAGGGAAAATTGCAAAAAATACTTCTGTATTTTCGGAATTGAATTTGAACCTTAAAAATATATGAAAGGTTTGCAAAAAAATTCTTCACGAACATGATTATGTCTTTCGCTGGGTATGGCAAAATAAAATGATACATATTTGTATAAGATTCATGTGTAACAAAAAATATAGAGTAAGCGGTAAAGATTTTTATTTTACGCGGTCGCCTCTATGTTATCGACTTTTCTGGCGTTTGTCATCCACTTTGTATCCCCTTATCCCTCGCGGTGGCACAGAGAAACGTGCATGTCACTTGTACTGTTTTTAATTCTAGGAAAAAAGAACAGGGAACAGATCGTTCGCAGTTTTCCAATATCAATACGTACTTCACTCCGCGACAAATTCACCGCATGACGCGGGCAAACGTAACGATCACCCCGTCGGATTATTTCCCGACACGGCCAACGATCAATGTCGACGGTTACAGATTACACGCTAATGGCGACCTAACGACACTCGCACGCGGATTTAATAAAGCGGCCGGACCGACGACGGCTGTGGGCGTCCCGAATTTCAGGGGCATAGCGTGGCGAAACCCCGTGGACGGTGTACCGATTGAAAAATGTCGAGGGGAACAGAACGAGGGACGGAAAGAGAGAGAGAGAGAGAGAGAGAGAGAGAGAGAGAGAGAGAAGATGCACCCCGTGGCATTAGCCGTTGACTCCGCGCGTCATTAATCAGTGTCGGAAGACGCTGTCACCGACGCCGTTACCCCTCCTGGACCGACTGTAGTCTCGGAACTTTCTTCTTATTCTCTCTCTCTCTCTCTCTCTCTCTCTCTCTCTCTCTCTGTCTTCTCTTTCCCGCTGTCTTTCCGCCCATCTCCTCCTGGTCATGATTCTGCGTCGTTCGCGCCGAGTATTCCATCGTCTCGCGGTTTCCACGTCGGAAATAGGGGTAGATAATGTCAGGGGACTCGGCGCCACCGAAATTTTTAACTCCTCGCGGAGCGACGCTGGTGGCTCGCGTGTGAGGAATATTTGAAAGGGAGCGAATACACACAGCGCGTGTACACTCGGTTGCGGATCGGTTCGCACACTTTCTATCGAATGAAATTGCGACGCTTCGAGTTGTCAGGATTGAAAGCCACGCGCTGACGCGCGTGTGTGCACGGCGGTAATCGGTTGTGACAGGAGCCGGGACGACAGTGCGACGTTTGCGAGATTCGGAAGGAGTTCATTTTAAGTCGAGAGAGCGTTATTTTTATTTGTATTCTTGGTACTTCGATTCTGGCACAGCTCGAGGCGTTGCGACCTCGTTCGATCGGATGCGTGCACAAGCCGATTTGCGAACGACTCCTACGCGTGACCGTAGCGAAATAAGCGAGCAGAATCTTCTCACGAATTTTTTCTGCCAATTTTTTCGCGGCGATCGTCGAGAGAACAGAAACGGAAGAAAGAGAGAGAGAGAGAGAGAGAGAGAGAGAAAGAGCATAAAACGGAGAGTCATCTCGTATAATTGAGAGAGCGCGGATAAACGCCTGCGGAGGCCCGCGCGCCTAATTACAAGCAGCAGCTGCGATCGTCGCATTCGCGCTCGGAAAAATGCACCCCTGGGATCGCGGTGGGCGTTCGATTCTTACGAGCACATCGTACAGCGAGGTTTTCCCTAATTAAATATGCCTCGAGGGTGCGATACGAGAAACCCTACACGGAGAAGGAGAGCCTGGACCGTTTACGAGGGTGGTTATAGATGTAAACTGTACGGCGCGATCGAGCGATCGTAAATTCTTCGGAAACGCGATATCGCCTAGCCCAAGAGAAAGAGAGAAGGGGGAGGGGGGAGAGCGAGGGAAAGCGAGAGGGAAGCTCGCTTGTCTCAGCGAAGAGTTCGTCAATTTTGCACGCGTTGGCTTCTTACGCTTTTGCTACGTCTTCGCTGTCTACATACATTCTCCACAATCGAGTCTCTGTCGAGTCCTCTCGTTTTCTGTCATAAAAACACGATAAAATCACGAGCGCGAAACCTGGGATCGCGACGGGAAACTACTTAGCGCACGGCGGGACGACACATTATTTGATACACTTGAATAACTTCCACGGGATTTGTTCCTCTTGACGCGATTCGCGATATTTTGTTGACAGCCGTGCGGTGTATGTCTCTACGTGAAAGGAAAGAAGGTAGGAACAGAGATATATATAGGAGAAAGAGAAAATTGCCGAGAGCGGATCGAGCGAGATTTAGTCTCGTATCCTTCAATTTAGCGTTGAGAAAAGGATGACGCCTCCGATGGGATACGAAGTTGGTTTGAAAAATTACAGCCGATAGACGTCGGACGGAATCGCCCACGCTGTATATATCCGCAGGTATCGAGAGGTAAACAACTGCCGAAAGCGGGACGAACGTATTTCGGCATCATATTCTTCAATTTGCCGGGACGAGGAGAACGACGTCCTCGATGGGTTCTGAAGCGAGCGGGAACGGCCCGGGCGAGCGGACTTCCCTTTGACTCGCCGCAATTTCTTAACGTGCCGTGAAAAGATAACATCGTAGGAGGAGAATAGCAGCGAAGGGCCGGAGAAAAAGAGAGACGAAGAGGAAGAAAGAGAGAGAGAAAGAGAGAATAATATGACAGAAGGGCGACGGGACGGAAGGGAGAGAAAGAGAGAGAGAGAGAGTGAGAGAGGAAAAGAGGAACGGAGGGCGGGAAGGTGACGTTCGTAGCGTGCCGAGGGGGCAACTAATTAAAATTAGTCTTCGCTTCGCTGCTGGCTTTTGCTCCTTTTTGCCGGTAATTCCGGCAACTCTGTTTTATGCAAAGCGCGAGCAATATCTTCGTGTCGTAAGTTTAAGAATCCGCGGGAAAAATCTCACCCCTCTCGACCCACAATTGCTCGCGACCCTCACGACTTGCAAGAACTTCCCAATGACCTGCCCGATAATACCTCCTTCGCGTTCTCGCCTCACGGACGTTGGAATCAGAAAGGGACGCCGGATTTTTGTTAAAAAATCCGATACATTAGATATTTCAAAGATGATTTGTATGCAAGATTAAATCGCGACGAGAAAAAGGGTATCCCGGTAATATTTATATTATTTAATAATAATATTTTTATATATATTTAATATATGTATATAATATAAAATATCTCGCCTACAGGATAAAACATCCAATTATTGACACTCAACTATCAATCTCCACTGATTACCCTGGAAAAGTCTTTTTGTGACCAGCAGTATTTGTTTCTTTTTTGAATCATTGAGTGCTGACAAAAAGTTTAACTACAATATGCTGGTCGCATGAAACCCAGGTTTCTTCCAGGTGATGTGAACAATTGAAACTAAAAGAGGACGTCAATGACTGGGTGTTTTTGCGGCGGAAACAGTCGTGTGGTCCCTTTAAATTCCACGCTCTTCGATCCGCCACAGCGACGCAACAGGAGAGGGCGTTTGTTATTAAAAAAAACGCGATTCTCTCGTGGATAAGACTGCTAAAATTCCTGGCCGCGCTCACCCCGAGAGACGGAACGCGATCGATGGAATCCGCGACGCTCGTCACGCGGGAGCGGGCTGAATCCGCAATTCGCGACAACGGCTCTTAACGGGAGCGACGTTCCTGCTCTTTCTTTTTTTCTCTCTTTCCTTTTTTTGTCCCCCTCGCGCCCCTCTTTCTCCCACTCTCTCTCTCTCTCTCTTGTTCGCTTCCTGTCTCACGCGGTCGTGAAAACGGTATCGTAAATTATGGGTGCGTTTTACTTCTTCTCGCCACGTCGGGCGAGGAATCTTTTGAATGGGCCACGCAGACGCGCGCGATTTCTTTAAAGGCGCGTCGCTCCGCGCGAGTTTATCTCCCTCCCGGTGAGATATAACGTCAGTTATGTGCACGCATTCTTTCTCGCGGCCTCCGCGCGCGACCACTAAATATAAAGGCGAATCCAATTTCTCAAGTAATGCGCGATTTCCACCGGAGAATTCCACGGCAACCAGGGCTAATTACGATCAGTCGACGTCGTTGCCGCCGCCGACGCCGCCGCCGACGACGACGACGACGACGACGCCCTTCTCGGGTCAGCGGATATTTATGCCACCATTAACGGGCGACTTTTGAAAAATCTCGGTCGAGCGAGCGCTACTTCGAAGTACCGCGTTCTTTGTTACGCTTAACGCGTCGCCCCGGAATTCGAGGAAGCATCGCCCGAAATGTAGCGGCTCATGCGTGGAAAATAGAAGAAGTACAGAAATAAAAGGCAGAAGTAAGAACGGCGCTTTTGCTTCGCTATTTTCTTCGTGCTTCATTAGAATAATGCTGTCAAAGAAAACTGAGAGTCAAAACGAATTTTTGTGACTACTAGTATGTAAAATGTCTCCTCTTTTTTTCTGTTTTGAGATTTCCTATACATCGAAAAACAATTATTAAAGAAATAAAAAAATATTTATTTGGTGCCAATAATATGGCGCACTAACAGGTGTATCACCTGATCAAAATTTCTAGTCGGAATATATAACAAAACGTTTCGGTTCTACTTTGGGTCCGATCAAAACGTTTAACTGTATATTTCATGAAAGCGATGATTTATTCTATTTAAATAAAACATTTAGATTGAAGTAAGTAGGTTACCCGGCAGATAAATACTTGTTTTGTTTTTTGGTTATTTTTTCTTTTAACACAGAACAGTTAAATAACTTTACGGGATTAATCCAAGTGTTTTGTTTCCGCGCACGACCGGCCCGACATCCTGAAATCCAACGCGCACGTCGATGGACGAATAATTGCAGGAGGAAAAAAAACCCATTAATCCGGTAATCCCATTAAAATCGGTCCGACATCTCGCGGGAATCCACGACGAGGGTGCTCGCGCGGAATTTAAACGGCACGGCTGCCACGCGGTTATTATGTCTATCTATTTCTTTCTGTTTTTTTTTTGTTCCTTCTTTTTTTGCGTGCTCATCCTCTTCCGGCACATCGCCCGTAAATTACAGACGACAAATCCGGCGGTTTTACCCTACAGGGCGGAGTAGGGGAAGGACGGGCGAAGGAGGTTGGCGGTTAAGTAGTAATTCATTCGGAAAAGCGCCGTCTTCGGTAAAAATTAAAGGGACCGCCGAGCGGTTTACCGCAGGGCGGCTCGAAGAGGAGGCCACCTGCGTACAGAGTTATCACCTTGCCGGAACAAGAACTTACTCGCGAAGTCTCCCCTCCCGTCCTCCTGCGCGACTACTACATTCTACGGCTGTAACCGCGCGGATTACCCAAATTAAACGCGGGCCCTCTTTAATCCATTTCCGTCCCCCTCCCCTCTCCCTCCCTCTCTTTCTCCCCAGGAAACGGCGACGACGAGGTCGACGCCGACGTGGCGTTCGTTCAAAGAAAAACCGCCGTATCTATCTCGGTGCAGATGCTTCGCGGTCTGAGCGGCGTCTTTCGATCGCAGGACGCATTAATTTCCCCGGGCGGGAGAAAAACTCCACGGTGATTCGTCTGCCGCGATCGACTCGACCGAGATTTCGCCTCGGTGAAAATGCAGACTCGACATTACGGCTTAGTTACGCCACACTGAGAAAAAGATGATTTGTAACTGTAATTACATAGAGAAATAATTGCTGTAAATTATAGTCGCGCTCACGCGCGAGAAAGCTTTTTTAATTAAATTTTACTGTAATATTAATGTAATAATATTCTTATACACATGTCACTATTATGATCTTCGTGTTAAAACAATTAAAGAGATATGGTTGGTAAAGTAACTATAGTTTTAGCTAGATCAACCATTACTTTTTCTCAGTGCACGCGAGAAGCTCTTGTGAAAATGTCCCGGATGGAAATTAGTATTGAGACGGCGCTATATCGACATCCACGACAATTATTTTTGATACAAGTGAGCGCTACATATATTGTCTCGTGTCTGATATCTTTATTCCCAGGAGGGAAAATTGAAGGAGATCATCGGGAGACTCGGCCGGAGAAGAATATTGATCTCGCGTAATCCGACGAAATTTAATAAGAGAGCCGTGACTCTGCGTACGAGCGCGCGTGTGATTACGCAGATATAAGCTGGGCCGCAGCAGGGGCGCGATAATGATAAATTCTCGGACCGCGACGTTTTAAACTGCGAGCACTGAAAATGCAAAAAAGGGCTCTCCGAGACCGCGGCGCGCTATCGCGCTATTAAAAAAGTTCTGTCGTTCGCCCGCTCGTAAAATGCACGCAGCCTAATCCCGAGTAATTTAAAGGTCCCGGACAGAAATGGGGTCATGACGGAACGAGGAGGGAAGGCGAGGGGGACCGACGATGATACGACCTGGGGGCCGCGCGTCCATGCCTGGGGGCAACGCTGGTGCTAATTCAGCGCCATTATGCAAAAGGGTTGCCGTCGAAACTAGAGCTCTCGCGGTGAATATTAGCGCGAGCATTAATGGAGACCTCTCTTCGGCAATTAACAGTGGCGGCGAATCTTCCGATTCGATCGCGCGCGATGCACGCGAATGAGAAGGGAAGAAGAACACGCGACTTTCTGAGACGTCGAAGTCGTGGTTGCCGGTCTCGCTCGCACTAAATCACACAGAGAAATTAACCTTTGACTCACGTATCGCCCTCAGTCTCTTGATGATACACAAAATCGATGCTGCTTTAAAAATCATACAAGTTATCATCTACGAGCACTTCAACTAAGAACTAAATACCCAAAAAATATAATCTCATTTTTAACGGAATCCTTTTATATTTGGTCTCAAGAGGATTCACTTGAAATCAAAAAGAAAATATTCCAAGCGCATTATTAATTATTTCTCTTTATATTAAAAGAGGAATATTCTTTTGGCAAGAATTTCCACTTGGGATATGAGATTATAGGAAATAACACCTTGCAATTAGAGTTCTTTCTTTTCGGCGTTCGAATACTTTCTGTTTGATCTTAGAAGAGAAGCCGAGTTGAAATTTTAGTCCTACTTCTAACCTAAACTTTCTAACATTTGTATATCTTAAGGGATCAGTGTAAAGCCTCTAAAGGGCAGAAAACGCACGAAATGCTACTTGTAGATTCTAAAGAGGACCTCTCAGCACTAGTAGGTTAAATATAATTAAAAGAGATTGATATAAGCTTCAGAGTATCAAAGTAGATGTTAAATGAAATACTGAGGTCAAAAGTAGCATCAAGATTTCGACTCAGAAGTCCTCTTGAGATCACACATAAAACAATTCAGCTGAGGATTAGATTATATCTTTTTGTAAGCAAAGCTTATGCCAAGAACAAACTTTTAACATATCCTATTTGCTTCATCGACAAATTAATCTTGAGCGCGGGTCTTTGTATATTTGAAAAATCACGTGAATCACGGGAGGGAGGGAGGAAGAGGTTAAAGCAGCACAAGGATTACTTTCCAACGATTTCTTTCTGGACCTTTAATAACTTTCAGCGTAAGAGTCAGAAGAGTGGGCGACAACTTGCCACGAGACACCGCGTCTCGTCCAAACTGCGTGCAACGTATCCTCGTAATAAATCTTCATGTATTATTTTGAAGTCGGTCACGAAAAAAATTTCCTCCACGTCGGCACATGCGCGCGCACGCGGATCGCGCTGAGACGGCTATACATCCTCGGAGTGGAAGGAGCCTTTGACGCATCCTCTCGCCTTTGAATGCCTTCGCGTTTTCTACCCCGCGCGAGAGGTGAATTTTAAAACGCGCGCTTCGACGTAATATGGGCAACCTTTGAGCATACGCAAACAAGAGATCTATCGCATGATGCAGCAGTTCCCCGTCATTTTTAACCCGGCCGGCCCGAGCGGCGCCCCGAGGGAGAAATTTCGCTCGCAGCATTAGCGAGCCGCTTACGTTGCCGGTTATTTTCTCCCGGCGTTCTTATTTTAGGGAAGTAACCGGCCCCGCTCGCGCGTTCGTGAAAGAATAAAAAAGGAGAGAGAGAGAGAGAGAGAGAGAGAGAGAGAGAGATCCACGAGCCGGCCGTACGTACATCTTCCTGTAAGCTACTTCTCTTTACACGCGTACATCAGGGCCGACGGCCTGATGAAGGACGCAAAATGAAACGAGTGCAGCTTTATGGAGTGTTGTTCCAACGCCTCTCCACTCTTTTTTAATCAACCGAAAGACTCGCCGGGGGACGGCCTCGTAATCGAGGATAAATAAGGATTCACGCCCAGCCGTGTTGGCTGGAACTTCGCCTTCCTCTCATTCTCTCTTTCTCTTTCTCCCTCTCTCGCTGTCCCATCGCGAACTTCTTCCTTTAGTAAACCTCGCCGTTTGCTCAAAATATTTTGCCGCGCTACGTTACAGTTACACGGACTCGCAAGCTCACGTAGCTCCCATGGTGCGCATTTTGCGCGCAGTAATCCACTTCGCGCCTCGGACGCGAAGCGACTTCCCGAGTCGAAATTTTCGTCGAGACTTTTGACTTGAACTTCCTAACGACTGTATACTCTCAAGAATTCAGTGTATGGTTAATACAGCTGAAAACTAAAGTTCTATGATACTTAGCGCCTCTAAATGGCAGAAGAGTGTCACTGTTTCCAGCTTAACAGCTACAAGTTTTGGTTTATCACATGGGAAAGAAGTTTGGTCGGATTAATTTTTGATAAAGTATGAACGAACCAGATAATTCCGGTGGATGTTATCAGAATTCTGCTTTGTTCATATTTCACCAGATATTCGATCATCAACTGTTTTGTGCACTTAACGCCTGCTTTAATATTCTGAAGGCTGTCCACCAATCTGTTTTGATGCTATTTAATCCACTTTGCTAAGAGATTCTCTTTAAAAGCATTTTATATATTTTAAGGGCAAATTTGATCCTTTCTCATTGTTCTTTCGACTTTCCCGAAGACCCGAACGTGTTCGAATTTTCGCAGGGCTGGCGCTCCCGCGGAAAGTCCCTCACGTGTCAACGAACGATGATTACGTCGCCGTTCGATGAAGCTATTCGCGGTAACTTCGGTCGTCTACTACCGTCTTACGTCGCAGCCGACGTAAAATTCAACGTAACGGCTACGGCTACGGCTTTTTTCCCGCTCCTTTGCGCGCGGACTACAACACGATCGCAAACTCGTAATTAACGCGGGAACGTTTTAACGAGACGCGAGGTAGTTAACGGGGAGCGCGTTAACGAAGGAGCGATAGTTCCCCCGGCGTTCTTTATGTCGCCGGCGAGGCGAATCGTTTGTCAACCTCCTAGTTCCGGGCGCGACCACCGACTTGGATCCTCCTCGAAATTTCCACCACGTCCCCGTCATTAATTATCGGCGGCCGTGTCGCCCGGTAGTAACCCACTTGCATCGAATTAATCGTTATACGGCCAAAAGCCGGGCATAACGAAGCCCGAATTAGCGGCGGCTGTTAATTTCGCATGCGCGCGTTCGCCCTCTTTCTCGGCCTCGTGTGTATTCAGGCCGGCGATGTGTATTATCGGGCGCGATCGATCGCGTATTTGATCACCTTTTATTACGTCGTCGTCGTCGTCGTTGTCGTCGTACGGGAATTCGGGGGTCGTCTCTCGTTAAAGTAATCGATGTAAAATACCCGCCCGGACGGCCCGCGCGCCTCGACCGTTCGCACCTGGTAATTGAGTGCGTTCATGCCGTAACAGCTGCATTTGCATATTATCGCCGGCGTCGTCGGTTCCGACACGTGTGCGCGCGCGCGCGATCCACGTTCGCGCTGAAGAGCGAGCGCACGTATCGGGCAATCCTACAAATTTCAATTACCGCGAAAAATTCGCCTACGACACGCAACATTGTTATCTTCGCATTAGCGACGCGCGACCGACATTAATCACGTCATATGCCGCTACGGATAACCGGTGTTTCGGACCGACAAGACGAAAAACTTGATCGGCAGAACAGAGTCAGAAAGAGTCGAGATTTTTTCATGACACAATTATTTTTATAGAATATCTTCTAAACTATGAGATAAATGAAACAAAAATAATCAAAGGAATATGGTATTTGGCGCTATTTATAATGGTTATTCAGATTTTGGAAAAATGTCGAATATTTTATTATGTCATTTATTTTGATTTCCACCACTCATTAGAATTTTCGCGAGTTTCAAGATTTTTCCAAGGATAAAAATTAAAGCACTGAAAACAAAGTTTATCCTTATATAATATGAGAAACAGAAATATTTGAGACTGATAAAACGATAAGTTTCCGCAGAAATCCGGGTAAGAAGAGATGTTTGTCAATCGGTGTTTTCTAACCGTTACTTTAACCACTTCTGCAAAATGAAAAAAGCGAAAGAACAGCAAACGCGCTGCAACGTGACACTTTTTCAGATCTGAATTGCGCGCGCGCGAGTATTCGATTTATCCGATTTATCGTGCAGCTGGTCTGCGGTGCGCTTCGGCGCGTTTAGCTCTCGTATCTCCGTCGCATTGTGATTCAAAGTGGCAGTCTTCCGCATCTCGCTTCGCCCCGTACGCGACATCCGAGTGTTACGCGGCGGGCACGCATTCCATGCAGATTATCTCGAGATCGGCTTAGATCCCGCGCGGCGTGATCCATCGCGGCGCGGAACGCGGCGTGTTGTCTTCCTGAAATATTTATGGCGGTAACTGCGAGGCCGTTTCGCGATAAAGTCGAGTCGACGTGGTAATTTGCGCGGAAGCACGCGGTGCCTCCTTACGGACAATTAGCTGTCGCGCCGCGGGCTCTTTATTCCCCGACGTGAAAGGGCGGGACGAGCAAACCTCCCCCGCTCTCCCCTTCCCACCCTTCCTACTTCTGTGGAAAATACTCCTTCGGATGCTCGCGCTAGAGAGCGAGCGTAATGCAGCACGTAACGCGGCTATCTATATTTTAATCAGTCATAATTAAATGAATATTTCATCCGGCGCTCTCCTCGGGCCCGGGCGAGAAAGGGAGAGACTGAGAAGGAGAGATAGAGAGAGAGAGAGAGAGAGAGACATACCGCGGAGCTTTTCGGCCCTAACAGGCGTCAGCCTCGGGAAAGGGTTCCATGCAAATTTGTGCCAGATTGGGAGCAAGGCAAGAAAGGCTGGCGAGAGGGTGAATCCTGGACGACCGTGGAGGGTGCCCGCCGCCATCGCAGTAAGAGGTTAGAAGCGCGCGAGGAGGCTGTAGATGACTAAAGAGCATCGAGAGGAAGAGAGAGAAAGAAAACAAAGACTGGGCAAGGGGGTTGGAGACCGTGCGGGTGGCTTCGCACGGTTTTAAGAGAGAGGATTACAAGAGGAGATTTCGCGCGCAGAGGAGAGAGGCGATGAGAGCAGAGGCGGAAAGAGGAGAGCGCGAGGTACGAAAAATTTCGCGGTGGCGAGAGAACTGGGGGATGAAAGAAGAAGAGGGGGAGAGAGAGAGAGAGAGAGAGAG